>NW_008237423.1:101169-108309 GCF_000691975.1 Corvus brachyrhynchos
GAAATTCCAGTTTAACCACTGAGGTATGAAAGTTGTACAAAGATGGAAAAACGGGAGCAAGCTTAAACTCAGCTTAATTTTAGTGTCTAGAAGTGACACTGAAAAGGTGTCGATTTTTTAATTGCTTTGGCAATTAACACACAGATTTGTGTGCTGCCTTCCCATCCCTCCCCCACAGAACCAGATTTTAGAAGCAGTTCCCGTAGACATGGAAAACTGAAGTATTGTCAAGTATCTTCTCTGAAAGTTGCCTTGTCATATCTAAGACATGTAGTTTCCCTGTGTTAAAGCTGTGGCAGAATGAAATGCTGCATGTTGCTTTATTTTCGCAGAGGGGCCAAGCCAGTTACTCCCCGCTGCTAGCACTCTTGCAAGGCAGTGACAGGGCTAACATGCTTTCTTCTCTTGCTCAGCCTCATCACTGGCATTTTTTTGTCTTAGTTTGACAGGTATTTGCGTTTTTTCAGTGTCTTTCTCAGCAGTATTCCCCAGTAGACTCTCAGGTAATCACGTGGAACCATGTGTGGCCCATGCATTATTTTGCACTCTGTTTAGCAGCCTGGCTGGCAAGTACTGCCTGGAGCAACTGCTGGGTGAAAATCACATGTGTAGGCCTAGGAATTACAAATCATAGACAGTTTTCTAAGCATGTCTAGGCTTTTGGGTATCAAGCTTTGTTTTTAAAAAAAAAAAGCTGTCTTCTGGGGTTTTTTTAATTTATAGGGGTCACCTTAAAATTTTCCTGTGGGACAAGGGAGGCTGGAAACATTCTCCTATGTTTGTGACTTTGTAAGATGGGTCATTTGGAGCACCACCAGGTTAGGCTACAGTGTTCCATCATGGCAAACAATATTTTGTGGAAGGGTATATACTATTCCTTTAAAAATGTAGCCTGGAGAAGATGAGGAAGAGTTCTCGGCTGAAACGTTTGCATGAAACAGTGTGATAGAGCAGCCAGGGAATATATTGCATGCTAATAAAGTTCCTTCTTCAGTGTGAAAAGTGCATGCTTTGTGAGTGACACTGGGTCTTTTTTTACCTTTTGACATTCTAACTTGACCCATAATGGGGCATCCACCAGCACGCCTTTTCAGTCCTTTCCAAAGAGCTGCCACAACTAAGGAGATTTTTTTTTGAGAATAATCTGTGACCCAGCAAGGTTGGCTGCAATGTTTGTTTGTTTTTCTCTCTCCTGCTGGTTCCTACTATTCTCTTACTCCCACATCCTATCTGAGCCTTGTTTTCAAATGCATTCTTCAGCCCTCTCCTTCCCTACCTACTGCATCTTGTGTTGTGCTTTCTGACTTCCTTCTCTTTTCTTATAGTTTTTCTTTCCAGTTCCTTTTGGTTCTGGTCTCCCAGGAGCAAGGAGTGAAACATTAACAGTTGCTGAGTACCGAGTTAATCCGGCTCTTGTTAGGAGTGTAGGGTTCAGGTGTGGGTGCTGAGAGACATCCTCTGTGTATGACATTGTGCCCTGGTGCCCTTAGCATCACTTCATTGCTGGGGTAGCAGAGAGGAATATATATCTGTACTCCACCTGCTATCATCTACAGTCCAGCATTTGAGATAAAAATACTGATAAAATTTGATCTTTGCTAAGATACGGATGTTCCAGTTTTTGCAAGTTAATTACCAGGCATTAATTGCTCTGCTTTACCACCTGGATGTGCATCTCACTTATAAAAAGAAAGCTGAAAAGCTTCAGACTTAGGGAAAGCAAAGCAAAGGTATTTGAAATATCTTGTGTCTTGATAGAGGATATGGGAATTGTAGGTGCTGTGACAGTGGTTTGGAAAAAATACTATTTCACACTAAATTCAGCATGCATACCTGTGTCTTTCTAAGTCAGACTGATGCTTTTACAATAAGGCTCTTAGATTGGTTGGGGATACATCCTTGTGTTATCTGTACCTCTTTGTCAATTGAGGATCACCATCCTCACAAATCTGTGCTTAGAACATGTGCAGGAACTTCCTGTGTTGATGTCAGCATATCCTGACATCAGGTATAAAATAGTTATATTACTCCATGTTGCATGGGTAAGGCTGGGTAATGTAAGTCTTCATTATCTCTCTGAGGAGACACCTAATTTGTAGATGGCGAGCTTTTATACTATCCAAAAATACAGCTTTAGAGACCATGCAGAGAAGAGCATTTTCCACATGAGGTTAGCTGTAGCCAAAGGTTTGACTAGTCTGATCCTTGCGGTTCACAACATCTACTGAATGGAAATGTAGAAGAAGAAACCTTTTTACATAATAATCACTGTGCTGGAAAATTTATCTTCCTGCTAATTTCATATGCCTGTGATGCCCAGATGGTTATCAGTTGTGTGCTAATGTAATCTTGTGTCCTGCTGGTTTATTTGTAACCAGGATTGGTCTGTTTATGTGTGGCTGCATATGGCAATTAATTTAAATCTTTTATCTTATTTTACATGTTTGTCTGTATGCAAGACATAAAGAGGAATGCACCTTGTAAAACAAATTTGGTATAAACGGATTAGTGAGTAGATAATACCTGTCCTGTTGGGATATTACATACTTTTACTATCATCCTAACAGAGAAATAAATGCAAAGAAATTAAAACCTGATGTATTTGTTATTCATACATGTATAAAATGTTACTGTGTTTCAGATTTCTTGATGATTTTATGTATTTTTCATTTAACTTTTGTAATTCAAAATACTTGGTTTGGGAATATAATTGTAGTAGGTAGTTATTTCTTGAAGACTACCATTAATAAAAAAAAAGAAGCTAAAACAAAGGTGATTTTAAAAATAGAGAAATGCGTGCGCGCACACACACATGCATATATTTCTATTTTAGTCTAATGCATCTCTTCTAACTTGTTTCAGATTGAAGAAGCTTCTTGAGCAGGAGAAGATCTATCAAGCCCGGAAGGAGAAGGAGCATACAAAGAGAATCAATAAACTAAGAGAAGAACTAGTCAAGCTCAAATCATTTGCACTCATGCTGGTGGATGAAAGACAAATGCATATTGAACAACTTGGTCAACAAAGCCAGAAGATACAGGACTTAACCCAAAAATTAAAGGAAGAAGAAGAAAAGCTTAAAATTATTAGTGCAAAAACAAAAGAAGATGGACAAAAACTGATGAAATTAGAGGCAGAACTTGAACACAAAACAGCATCATTTTGTCAAGAACATGAGGAGATGACTGCTAAACTGGCTAATCAAGAGTCACATAATAGACAGCTGAGGCTCAAGCTAGTGGGGTTGACTCGCAGAATAGAGGAGCTAGAAGAAACTAACAAAAATCTTCAAAAAGCTGAGGAGGAACTTCAAGAACTAAGAGATAAAATAGCAAAAGGGGAATGTGGGAACTCTAGCTTAATGGCAGAAGTGGAAAACCTCCGCAAGCGCGTGCTTGAAATGGAGGGGAAAGATGAAGAGATCACAAAAACCGAATCCCAGTGCAAAGAGCTGAAAAATAAACTGCAAGAGGAAGAGCACCATAGCAAAGAGTTGAAACTTGAAGTGGAAAAACTGCAGAAAAGAATGTCAGAGTTAGAGAAGCTGGAAGAGGCTTTCAGTAAAAGTAAGTCAGAATGCACTCAGCTACACTTAAACTTGGAGAAAGAAAAAAATTTGACTAAGGATTTGATAAATGAGTTGGAAGTGGTAAAGACTCGAGTGAAGGACCTTGAGACATCAGAAAGCAAGTTGGAAAAGGCTGAAATAAGCTTAAAAGATGACCTTACAAAGCTGAAGTCGTTTACTGTAATGTTGGTTGATGAGCGAAAAAATATGATGGAAAAAATAAAACAGGAGGAAAAAAAGGTTGAGGGCCTAAACAAGAATTTTAAAGTTGAACAAGGGAAAGTTATGGATGTAACAGAGAAGTTGATAGAAGAAAGTAAGAAATTTTTGAAACTGAAATCTGAAATGGAGGAAAAAGTCTCTAGTTTGACAAAGGAAAGGGATGAGTTAATTGGCAAACTGCGAAGTGAAGAAGAAAAATCCTCTGAATTAAGGTGTAGAGTTGACCTGTTAAAGAAAAGAATTGATGGTATGGAGGAAGTAGAAAGAGAAATTACAAGAGGTCGAACCAGGAAAGGAGCAGAGCATGGTTCTCATGAGGACAACAAGATTAAGGAACTTACCATTGAAATTGAAAGATTGAAAAAACGTCTCAAGCAACTGGAAGTGGTTGAAGGAGATTTGATGAAGACTGAAGACGAGTATGATCAGCTAGAGCAGAAATTTAGGACTGAGCAGGATAAAGCTAATTTTCTTTCTCAACAGTTGGAGGAGATGAAACTCCAGATTGCCAAAACCAAAGCAATAGAAAAAGGTGAGGTGGTGAGCCAGGAGGCAGAGCTGAGGCACAGGTTTCGTCTGGAAGAGGCCAAAAGCAGAGATTTGAAAGCGGAAGTTCAAGCACTTAAGGAAAAAATCCATGAGCTCATGAACAAAGAAGACCAGCTTTCTCAGCTCCAAGTTGATTATTCAGTTCTACAGCAAAGGTTTATGGAAGAGGAAGACAAAAACAAGAGCATGGGGCAGGAAGTTTTGAACCTGACAAGAGAGCTGGAGCTTTCTAAGCGTTACAGCCGTGCTCTGAGGCCCAGCATGAATGGGAGAAGAATGGTTGATGTTCCTGTGACGTCCACTGGTGTGCAGACAGATGCTCTAAGCAATGAAGCAGCAGAAGAAGAAACTCCAGCAGTGTTTATAAGGAAATCCTTCCAGGAGGAGAATCATATCATGAGCAATCTGCGACAGGTAGGTCTGAAAAAACCCATGGAGCGTTCTTCAGTGCTTGAGAGATACCCTCCAGCAGCAAATGAGCTTGCTATGAGGAAATCTTGGATACCATGGATGAAGAAGAGGGAAGCTGGGGCTCAGACAACTCCTGATAAAGGAGCCCGAACCCACAGTAGTCCAGCACATCCTGGGGAGGTTGTCCTTTCACCAAAGCAGGGTCAACCTCTTCATATTCGGGTGACACCAGACCATGAGAACAGTACAGCAACTTTGGAGATAACCAGCCCATCTGCAGAGGAATTTTTTTCAAGTACCACTGTCATTCCTACTTTGGGAAATCAGAAGCCACGAATAACCATCATTCCCTCTCCAAATGTTATGCCACAAAAAGGAAAAGGCAGTGACAGTCCCATGGGCCCAGATCGTTCCATGTCTCCAGTCACTATAACAACATTCTCCAGGGAGAAGTCCCCAGAGGGAGGGAGAGCACCCTTCGCCGACAGACCTGCATCACCAATTCAGATCATGACAGTATCGACATCTGCAGCACCGGCAGAAATCTCCGTCTCTCCGCAGTCACAAGATATGACCATGGGAAGGGCTGTCTTCAAAGTCACACCAGAAAAGCAAACCGTCCCGACTCCAATCCGCAAGTACAATGCCAATGCCAACATTATTACAACAGAAGACAACAAAATCCACATCCACTTGGGTTCCCAGTTTAAACGTTCTCCCAGTGCCTCACCCGACGGTGCGAGCCCTGTGATAACAGTCCGACCGGTGAACATCGCGGCAGAGAAGGAGGTTGTAACTGGTACCGTCCTTCGATCGCCTCGGAACAACCTGTCCCCACGACCTGCAGCCAGCAAGGTGACGAGTACTATCACCATCACGCCTGTTACAACATCTTCCACACGAGGAACACAATCAGTGGTAAGCAGTGTAGTCTCATGGTGTGGCCTTCATGGCCAGGAGAAGGACAAACTGTAGCTTGGGTTTGAGACACCAGCAGGGAAAATGGTGGGGGGAGGGAGTGAGCAGAAACTCTTGTCTTCCCTACATTTCTTCTGGCCTCAAGCTTAATTATAAAATTGGAATTTCCCCAATTCATGTATTTTTGTACCAGTGTTGGATGCTGGTATACTTTTGGTGTTACCTCCCAAAGCAATTAACTTCCAGACGAAGTCCCTTCAAACTTATTTTCATAATGGCAACCCAGTAAAATTGCAAGTGAGAGACAGAGGGACAAAGAATGATGGGGACGACAGAGCAGGAAACAGTATTTTTATTTTTGATGAGTGCAATTTCTGACTTTTGAAAATACTTCTCATGGTTTTTTGGCCCAGCTACCGGGTCTTTAGACTCTAATTATGCAGGCTAGTGTTTCTTTGATATAATCCTGTGATCCCCATATAATTCAGTTAATATCTGCTATATGACTGAACTCCAAAGGAATAAATAAGCAGACATTGTCATTGCTTACAGCTCCAAGCCTCTTTAGCCAGTGAATAGTAGAGCTCTTTCTGTTCCTCTGAACTTCTGTAAGTGCTGTATTACTATAGTGCTTCCTGTAGCATATTTTTTTTGCTTTCTCTTTGGGCTTCTACAGTGGTAACCCGGCTTCTTTTTCATACTGAAAGACTTTTCAACTCTGTCTTTAACAACAGTGGCCAGTATTTATTGATAGTCCTCCCCTAGTTTATTATTGGACATAGATTTTTATTGCTTTAGTTGGAAATAACCTGGGAAAGAAGAATTTAACCAAAACAGAAAACCAGCAGTACTGCGTTAGTCCAAAAACTTACTTAGCTAGACAGAGTCTGCAACAGATGCTCAGGGGAAGATTATTTTGAGTGGGTAAACACACAGTAATGTTTCCCTCGGCGTCTGTTCCCAGTTTTTGGCAATAGGTGGGTATTTCTCTGTGAACCAGAGCCTGTAGCCACATCTTTTGTCTTTAATAGACCATGGCAGAGTTTTCTCCTATTTATTCTTTTAATTGCTTTTTGAACTCACTTGCACTGTTGTTTCCACAACATCAGGGGGCAGTGAATTCAGCTGTGGGCTTTGGGAAAAGCTCTTTTGTTTGATACCTTTTATGCAATACCTTCATTGGTTACAGCCTTTTTCTTGTATCTTGACAAATACTGAATAGTCATCCCCTGCTCATTTGTCCATGCTGCTCCAGAGTCAGCAGACCCCTACAACACGCCTCGTCAGCCGTCTCTTTCCAAGCTGAAATGTCGAAGTGTATTTAAGATACACTTTCACACTTTTGGAGAGAAGCTGCCATTCCCATTTAAGGCTTCGGAATTAAGAAAACCTGCATTCATCACACAGATCTGTTCGGGATTGCACATGCGCTCGCTCTCTCTCCACCTATATAATGTACTGTAGAAATTTTA
>NW_008237423.1:108408-126473 GCF_000691975.1 Corvus brachyrhynchos
TTAGAGGCAACTGTTCATTTTTTTAAGTCTTGAATTAATTAATTAATTTACAAACTCCTTTGTCTCTCAGAAGCTTGGAAAACTGGGGTTTCTTAACTTTTCTTTTTAACTACATGTCTGTCTCTACTGTGATGATGCACTGAACCGTGGCAGACAAAACTTTTTTGGTTTGTTTTTTTCTGGCTAAAAACCGGCTTCTTTCTTCACTTTATTCTCCCTGATTTGGAATGTAAGGAAAATAGTTCAACCGTAAGATTTACTTTATCTTATGCTTCCCTTTGTTTTTTAATGTCCCTAGTCAGCTGAGCAGGCAACTTCGAACAAGCTCAAATGTGCCTTTTCCTCCCCAGCCTCTTGGAAAAAAAAAAAAAAGTGTATTCACCATCTGTTTTGCAAAAGTCAACTTTACAAACACACTTCACTGCCCCTAGTCAGAAAAACCAATCTGTGATCATTTACTCAGTAACCCTAGACGAAACCAACAGATACAGTTTTGAGGGTTTAAATTAATAAAATCTAACAAGACTAACTGATACACAGCTGGTTTCTTAGCTCACTGGTTTTAATTTTTGTCTTAATTCTCCTCACACAAGATGCTTTGTACAATGTATTAATGCCTTTTCCATGGCAGCCTATGGATTTAGATAGTTCCCATAGAAACCAAAAAAAAGTGTGTTTAGTGCTCCTTAGCTTGGTTACAGTCAAACTCAGTCCCAGGAAAATACTTGGGCTATCCTAGCAGACCTAGGATATGATTTTTTTATTACAGATGGACCACAGAGACCAGAGGATATGGAGACCAAAATGAGCCTGGTTATTAGTCTTGCCTTAGCACATTGGCCCAAATTTCTGTTTCCAGGACAGTTCATACAGTTTGCAGAAAAAATCCCACAGAATAAACCCAAGTATTCTTTGTGAAAAAACCCAAACCAGTGGTGACTCTATCCTGTTTTTTGATTTAGGCCTTACATTTGGTTGTAGGATTGCTGGTGAATGTGGATCTTCTTTGGCTACCAGGTTGGGTGTCAGTCCTATACTCACTTAATCCCTGTGCTCCCCACCTCCTACAAGTCTGGCATTGAGTGCCAACTGTTTATGCTGCCAGAGTACACAGTGACTCCAGTGCCATGCAAATCTGCAGGGAGCAGAGGGAATCCCGGCTGCAGCAGAGCCAGCACGGTGGCACAGCACCAACCATGCAGAGCGTCCTGTGACCGAGGCAGGAGGGCCTGGCTGAGAAGCTGTTGGGTGCCAGAGCTAATGGGACAAGTGCTTGTGCAGCTGTAAGGCCACTTGCAAGTGGGCAGCACTTAGTTTGAGATCGGCATCTAAATGTAGCTCTTTGTAGGTGTCCCATGTATGCTCTAAGCTGCAGCTAGAGCTCCTGGAGGTGCAGGGGGCAGCTCACTTGCCCGTGCAGAGGTGTGTGGTGCTGGTTGTGTGCCAGTGGCAGCTGAGACGTGTGTGAGGCTGAGAGGGATCACAGACCTGTACCTTTCTGCTGTGGCAGCTGATGGGACACCTCAGATGGCACAAGATGCTTCAGTGTGGGGCAACTGAGTCAGTGTGTAGTCATCAGTCCCCATGTCAGCACTGAGGCCTGTGTGCTGGCTCTGCGGTGACAGCGGGGTGATCCAGCTGAGACATGGCTAGCTTTTGTGTGAGCTGAATTACCCACTGGCTCACTGACTATATTGACTAGATCTCAAGTCCCACCCTTTCAGGATTCAGTTACCTAAACATACTTTATTTTAGTGTCATTTTCAGTGCTGTCAAGTATTCTACCTACCTGCCAGCTGCTTTACCAGAAGTTTTAGGTCTCCTTGGGTCATCTGTCTTGTCTACCAGCCCTGAGCACACTGCTTGAGTAGCCCAGGGCATCTCAAATTGCACAATGTGTCTGTTGGTCACTGAACTGAACCATTTCTGTCCAGGGCAAGCTGAGGCCTGATCTGATTGAGAACAAATGCTGAAAAGGCACCTTTGTAATTAAAATATTCCAGAAGCCAGTGTGTGCATGAAAGCATTCTCTTTGTGTGTCAATAAAATGCACCACGCAGGATCTGTTATAAACTATCAAACATGCTACATGTTCTGTATGTTCAGTTTGCTTTTTTCCTTTAATGGGATTGTCCAACCTAACTGCAGCTTCACAGGTTAATACACCTGTGTCTGCAGTGAGAGCTGATTATGACTGCACCATAGCAGCTGCATGTGTTCATCTCACTCTCAGTAATGCTTTGCATAACCTCACTTGGGTCCCTGTGCTGTTGGAGCACCACATCTTGCCCTGCCAGCTCAGATCCAGCTTGTGTCACCCAGTGTCCCATGAGGCTGCATCTCGGGCACTCCATGCCAGCTGCGTAAGGGTTGGTTTCTGGTTGGAGCCACATTCCTGGATCAACCAGAAGACCGCAGCCTACAGACAAACAGGGCTGGAAGGAGAATGGCTTTGAGTTCTTGGAAGAAATGATGGGGAGACAGGCAGTCATGTGGGTTCTCTGCCACAGATGCTACAGACGAGGACTGGATGTGTTCTCTGCTTGCTGCCCCTTCCCGCGCCCAAGGGGACAGCTGGCTGGGGAGGCACCTTTGTGCCATCTCACTTGGCAAACACAAAATGCTTTTGCAGCTGCCTGGGAAGCAGGCATTAGCTCCATGCGATCAACACGATCAACATGTTAGTGTGCTGGAATGAAGGCAACTAAGACATTTAAAGCAAGTTAGAGCTCTTTTCAAAGTGCTTTTGAGTGATTTAGGCTTGAAATGAGTAACTTGAAAGCACCCAAATCCTTAGTTAATAATTTACATGTGAATAAAGCTGAAGAAATGCCTGAGATTCCAGCTACTCCATTTGATTGCCTCATGTTTACACACTGTGGAACTCTTTCAGGGAGTACAAGATGTTTGTCATTTGGGTTCCCGGGGATGTTGACATATTTTCCAAGGCTGATGGAATGCATTTGCATGTTTTGCCCTACAGAATTGTATGGGCCTAACTTGTTTTGACATCTACCTGTGAGTTCCATATTAGCCTTTAGACTGCTATTGTAAATGTTGCTTTTAGTTATTGAAAATGGCTTCCTTCCTGTCAGGCAGACAGCATTCAAGTTTTCCAATTGTGATTTTTTTTGAGTGTACACATGGGGTTTTGAACTGTTCTTAGAAGATTAAGGAATGGTTTTCCTTTGCATGCTCAGGATGCAGACAGAAAGCTCTGATGCCACTGGCTGAAAAACATTTGAGAGAGAAAAATGCTCCTTTGTAGAGCATTTTTAAGTAAATGTACAAATGCATGTTGCAGCTGACACGATCCCCCAATCCAGTCTATTTCAGCAGTTTAGTTTTATTTTGCTTATATGTCATAAGTTGCAGAGTTTAGTCATTTAGCAGGTGGGTCTAGCTAGGATTGCAGGATCTTAGGAGAACTGTCCTCTTTTGTGAGATCACAGTCTTTATCCATAACCTGAACAGAAATGTCAGTCACATATGAAATTCAGCCAAGACACTGAAGTTGTCACCATTATAATTTGTGTCTGTATTGCACACGCAGGAGATAAAGCCCACTTTTCTTTCAGAATTGTCAGGTTTATAAGTATTTTCTTTAAGTCATAATTCACATGGGGTAGCTCCCGTTTTGACCTTGAAGAGTACACACATCATTATCTGGCCAAGAGAGACAGAAAATAGCAGTTGGCCCTTTTTATCCTATCCAAGTATTCCTTGTGCATTTATGCATTTACGGTGAGATTCAGTTGCTTAAGCACATGTGCTGATTGCAGTTTCAAAGCTATGGGATAGCTTTGGCCTGGCCTCCAGCTGGGGCTGGCTCCAGAAGGGCACAGGACCTGTGTTGGGTCTGCTAGCCCCAAGCCAACCACTTAGGCTGTTGGTTTTTTTTCTTAATTCTGAAGTCCTCCAGCTTGAGGATGAAGGTGCTTGCTAGGCTGTTGTCCAGGGCAGAAGACTGGCAGAGATAGTAAAATGAAAATGTCCACACTGCCTTGAGGTATCCCTGGAAATCTGGGTTAGCAACTTCACTCTCACCAGAGTTTCTCAACTTGTGATTAGGGCTTGGAGGAGGAAAGCCTTTTCCCACATCCCTCCTGCCACAGCCACAAAGGCAATCCAAATCTTTTCTCTGTCTCTTTCTCTCCCAGCCCCCTGCTCTTCCCAGTGCAGAAATAAGTGGCCCCAGCCATGACCTCAGCATACTTCAAGAAGTAAAATTCAATTTTATTTATAATGCTGAGTGATCATGCCCCAGCTCCTAAAATTTGGCAGTTACCTTGGATTTAGCATTATCCTCATGTGACTATGCTGTTCTGAGGGCCCATGCTAGTGTCTGTACAAGATGCTAATAATGTACCTGTCTTGACAGCCAAGCCAATGTTGTGGTAGCCTCTAAGGCCATCCTGCACTATGTCGTGCTGTAGAATGGGAGATTTGCACAAATTCTCATCCTTATGACATCTTGATTCAAAACACTGGACCTCAGCTCTGGGAAACTCGTTTGATCCCAGCTCTACCTCTGGTCCTACTCTAGCAGTATGTCCCATGGCCAGATTCCAAATGTATTACTTTGCTAATAGGTATGATTTGGGACAGTGGTGTTTGAGAGGTAAGTAAAGAACCAAAGAAAAGTATAAGATGAGCATGTATGAGAAGAAGAAGTCCTTAATTCATGTCATTTTTCTCTGTCTCTTTGTTTTGCAGACAGGACAGGATGGGTCATCCCCTCGACCTACACCCACCCGCATTCCTGTGTCAAAAGGTATGAAAGCAGGAAAGCCAGTAGTGGCAGCCCCAGGAGCAGGAAATGTGACAAAATTCGAGCCTCGTGCCGAGACTCAGTCTATGAAAATAGAACTGAAGAAATCTTCAGCCAGCAGCTCTGCCTCCCTGGGCGGGGGTCAGGGCTGATGGCAGTGGCTCAGGGGGTACGTTCTGCAGGTTTTGCTGCTGCCATGGAAGTCAGCTCCCCTGTCTGTGTAGTTGTTCACATTTGCCTGTACTAACAAAGTCCTGCAGCTGTCACTTAACAACAAACTAATAAGTATGTGCACTGACTACTTAAATAACAAAATCCTTTTGTTTTCTTACTCAACTTTAAAAAAAAAAAAAAAAAGCTGTCAAAAAGGCAATTTTATGCCAGGAAGATTTGCAGTCTAGGATGTGAGAAGGGGGTAACTGCACTAGGTTATTAATCTAGTTCAGGAATTCTTAATGATAGACTTGGTCACTTTTTAGTAAATCAAAGGCAGTTTGGTCACTTTTACTAGATTGTCTTCCACCTTAACGGATCACTTTCAACATTTGCTGCTGCATGGGCTTACTTTCCTTCCTGCCTTGATCACATTATTGAAATGCCACATGGCCTAGGGAAGCAATGCCAGAAGACAGCACGCTTGAGGTCCTGTTTTAATGAAAGCCCGTACCTCAGGTGTGGGAGGGGAAGAGAAGTAGGATGGGCACCGTGTGACCAGCCTTCTCTCTCCAGGAGCCTCCCATCAAAACCACCATTTCTCAGTGGTGAGCTGCTTTCTCAAGATAGTTAGTAAATTCAGGGGCATAGGGATGTTGCACAATGTTCGGCAGCAGCAGTGCTACGCAGCAACTTAATTCTTCCAGAGAGAGTTAGCACTTGTAGACAGCACTTAGAACCAGGTCCCTGACTTACACACACTGGGATACTGCCAGCTCAGGGCTCAGATGAAGGCTCATGAACCAGAAGGTGTTTAGTCTTCAGCAAAAGCTTGAGAAACACTATCTGGCAAAAATCAATACAATCCATTTGTGCCTGCTCCAAAGACCACTTAAGGCTGTGAAGCAACTCATTCCATTGACCTGACTAGGTTTGCAGTTTTCCTGGTCAGGTCTTACATTTAAACCTTACTTGCCAAGCATCCTTATGTCTTAGAGGGTAAGGCAGCACAGACTGCTGGTAGCAGGAATTGCTATCTAAAGGCACAGCTCAGGTACAGGCAGTAGAGAGAGGGTTTGGTAAGGAAGTTACTCTCAGTTTTCAGTTGTGTAAATGTTTTGTCATAAATGCAGACTGCCTTACAATACCATGGTGATTTATCATTTTTCCTTCCCTCTTTGTGATTTCCTCATTTGTATGTTTGCATTTTTTAAGCATGTTTTAAGGAATTGTTCCAGCATGGACGTAGTGTGGATGCTGACGGTTGTTATGATTGTTTATTTAATAACAGTAAAGTTATTAAAGCACATTTCCATTCAGCGATCAATTTTCACAGAAGAAAATCCCAACCAAAAGAAATGAAGCCAAGCAGACCAATAAATGATGGGTTTAAAGCTGTATAATGCTTCAATCACCTCAGCAAGCTGTGAAGGGCCCAGTGGTTAAAACAGAGTGCAAGGTGGGAAGACCACCAATAAATTATAAATAAAATTCACAGAAAGGAAAATGCACCAGTGGTTGAAATATGAAATTTGGCCTGGGAGAAGATATTTGATGGAAGAATCTGTCACAGAAGGTCAACAAAATTATATTCAATCCAAGCAATGTTTAGTTTTCAGTCTGCTTTGCATTGCTCTCCAATTTCAGATCCAGATACAACAGTTATCCCATTGTAAAGCTGGGATTTTATTATTCACATGAAGGGCATTTTTTCTTTGCCACATCAAAAAAGAAGTACGTTGTGTTTTTCTACAAGTGTAGCGCCTAAAATGCCTGTTAAGTTTATGGTTCTGGTTCCTATGGCATCCAAAAATTAGATTAGTATTAGTAGCATTTTTCCTAACTCCAATTCCCAGTACTTCAGATAAAACTTGGAAACTGAAATTAGCAAGCAATGTGAGTTACTATGTCAGAAATACACCAGATCCTCTCAAGTAATTCTTATCACTTAAAAGCCTCAGTATGTCAATAAATTGTTCTTGTTGTAACACAGACTATAACAGATATTTAAAGGGGAAAAAAAGGGTTTTTTTCTGGATATTCACTCTAAATACTCTTACTGAAGGAAGTTGTAAGGTCAAAACAGTAATTTTAAAAATACTGCGAACATGATCCCCAAGCTAATGTGGCTTGGTACAGCTGCCTTAAGCCTTCCTTGTGTCAAAGAAACTTAGTTCCTTAGTTAACTCTTGCCATACTCAATGTTCTATGTGTGTCTGTGGTTGAAAATTTTGTTTTTGTTTTTGTTTGAGGTCTAAGAAACCAATTCACCTGAAGAAACAAGTCAGCCTCCCACTACCTGAAATCTAGGGCACAGAAATTGGCACAACTGTAGAGTCAGTAGGATTTGATGAGACAGACTTTAGAAATTCCAGATAGGTCAGAATTAGGATCCTGTTATTTTTCCCCAGGGGCTGTACAACAAAAAAACGGACTTTTGCTCTGCAGCAGAAGTCTAAAGAGTTGGAATCAGGCAGCTGGTTAAACTGTTAGCTAAAAATAGGTATTTAGTTATGACTTTTGACATCTGTTTTAATTGACTTAATATTCTGGTTTCCTAAAGGTAGAAGAAGGATAAGATGAAGAAAAAAGAAAGTGTATAGTCCAGAAGTCTTAGAAGTTCAAGCATAACTATTTGTATTACATTGAAATTTTCTCTGAATCTGAAGACAGTTATGTTTAGTGACTACAGTAAGATTCTCTATTCAGTAGGTCAGCTCCAGAAGGCAATGTAAAAAACCAAATCTAAAGACAGTGCCTAAGCCCAAGAGGCATCCTGAAGATCTTGATGTTCTTCCACAGCCCTTGTCTAGTCAGTGTTTCTGTTATGACTCAACTCTAGCACTGCAGCCTCTGAACCTCACTGAGATCCATAATGCAGGTATTCTTGTATTTCCTCTGAGGCTTTTAAGTGAAGCCACAGTTTCCTGGTCACTTAAAGTCAGGATGTAACTCCACACTGGACTGAAAAGCTGTAGTCCTGTCTTTGTCACCTCCAGCCAAGAAAGTACTCACTGACTATGTGGTTGTTCTTTGAGCTGCCACTAGTGTTTGAACTTAACTGGGGAACTGATCTGAATTAAAAGGAATCTGGCAAAAAGCATAAAGACTGGCTTTAAGGTAACTTAGTGCCAGGCTCATGGGCCAGAAAAAGAAAGAAGGAAGGTGCAGGAAACCAGCTGGTGTTTTAAAGTGACTGTAGGATCATGAGTGCCTCCTAGTAGATCAAATACCATACAAACGCAGGGGTAGTGCTGCTTATTTTCAAAAGCTTTTGATTGAAACCTTTTTTCAAAGGTAGGAGACAGGTCCCCCTTCTCAACAGTATCTGAGGAGACTCAAACCCACATCAGCTGCAGGCAGGTTCACTTGTGGCACTGACAGCTGAGGGGGAAAAAGGGCATTCTCATTCCGTTCTGGAAAGACTGTGCTGTTCTGCACAGAATGCTTCAGTATTCACTGAGCAGAAACAAGAGAGTGGTTGAGGGGTCAGGATATTGAACTAGGAGGGAGCCCCCCCCCCCCAGATTTGTATCCCTGTTCCAAAGGCTGCCTTTGAGCCTGGCCTTTTTGAAAAGAAGGCTTGTAAGATGAAGTGTCTGTGTTCACCCATCCCTCCATCTCTCCTTCCCTAATGAATAACACCAGACACACCAACCAATTTCATCCGAACCTGACAAAGCAATAGGGGTCTCCAGAATGAGAAGTTTTTCCAGTTTAATGAAAAGGACGACAGAGAAGAGGAGCAAGACCTTAGCAGTGCCTCACTGTGTGGAAGAGTAGGGCATGAGCTCACCTTCATACAGCATCAAAGAATGAACACAAAAGAGTGATGCCAGAAATGCCACAAGGACAAGCTTTGTTCAGACCTCAGATTTTACTAGGCTCCAAAGAATCAAACTCTGACACATCAATCCATAGGAAAACATTAGGGCTTTATTTACAGGGTTTCCATGTATTCTACATTACTGGATTATAATGTGTAAACCAAGCCTTCCTAAGTGATCATCTGGAATCATTCATCCTCATGCTTTCTCTCTTACCTTTTTCTCAGCCATTTTGTTTAGTTATTCTTTTGTTTTTGTTTTGGTTTTTTTTGTAGTGAAGTTGAACAGTTTCAGTAGCAAAATAATGCACTCAGAATTATGATAGTTACAATGCTTTGTCAGGAACTAAGATGACTGAGAACCAAACTTTGTACTTTTAGTCATATTCAATGTCAGCTGAAGAGAAGCCCTGTTTTGGCTGATGACATGGCCATATAAGCAGTCATGATAACTCAAGGCCAGCAGTAGGAACAAATGACTTAGAACCAGCAGTAAGGTGGAGAAGGGGAGGAGCAGGGAAAATGCCAACCCATTCATGAGCAGCACACATGGACTGAGAAGGTATACCCTCAGTTCTCCAGATGATCTCTCTCATTTCAATTCTACTTCGTAATAAGCTTTCTCCTGTGTTCCCTAAGTTAGATCCCATCACCAGACTGACTTCTACATATGGGTATTGCTAATGTAATCATTAGTAGATCAATACATTTGAGTAAGTGTGACTAAAAAAGAAGGGGCACAGAGCTTCAACTGTAATGCCTGGGGGGTTTTCTCTCAGATCAGTAAACATGCTAAGCAAGTGGTAGAAAAAAAATAGAGATTTTGATTTATTTTGCCCACTTTTTTTCCTTTTGTGACACCCGTTAGTGTGATTTTTCAAAAACCAAACACTTTGTGAGTCTTCTTAATATGCCCATAGAGCACGCATGTTACTGTATTTAAACCTCAAATCACTTACAGCACATAGTAATTACCACCATGGGAATAATCTCTAAAGCCACATTAATATGTTGATCCATGCCAACAGGATGCCAAGTCACATGTCACTTCTTGAAATATGCTACACACATTTCTAAAATATGCTCAATATTTACATGAATATTCAGTAATTCTGATCAGATGTGGAAGAGCATGTCTTTAAAACAGAGTAAGCTGCTGTCCTGCTGGGTTTCAGGTACTTGGCATAAGCTGCAACAGTCAGGACAATTTTCAGACCAATTATATGTTCCCATCACACATCAGTGGCCAATTTCATTGAGTTGCTTTGAAACACGTAGTTTGCTGGCAGGAGTTTCTGTGAGCTCATCTTTCAAACTTGTTTTCATTTAGGAGAATGGTTTTCTCCCCTGCATCAGTGTTAGTTATCCTCTTTCTCTTAATTTTGCTTGAGCTCTCTTAGGCAAAACTATATGCAATATTTCTCATTACAGATACTCATCACATTCACTTTGAAACTTACTCCCTACATTCTTCTCTTACCTTGGTCTTTTTTTTCCTTTAAAATGTAACCAGAGTTAACTACTGCTATCAGCAGAGCTATCAGCTCTCAGGTATGAAACACTCAGGTGTGAATGGTTCTCCAGACAAAAAAAAACCTCTCCTTGGGATTTTAAAAATAGAAATACTGATGTATGCTTCTGCTCTGTTGCTTGGGTGTGCATTGTCTGTGGTACATTCATTTTTGTATTATCTGGTGATATTTGTTTGTATATATTGTAAGGAGAAATTAAACTTTGTATGTTAAAATGTCAGTTGATGTGATTCATTATATGAACTAGTACCCTGATGTGTTTCCTGGAGAAGTTCTGCTTTACATCAGCAGGACTGAAAGCAGAATTAGCTGGTTTACATTAACTTCATTTTCTTTTCCTGTCATTAAAATAAATTGTTTTAAGTGAATACATAATTCCTTGAAATATTCCCATCTAGAACCCTAGAAAAATTTATTTAATCATATCCTTCAAATATAATCATATTCCTATAGAGGGTGGCCCAAAAGAAATCTGACAAAATCTGCCCTACTCTAATTTTAGTTTAGTAGGTGTCTTAGTTCAGACACCTCTTTTAGTAACTATACTCTGTGTGTATGTATATATATCATATATATATATAAGCATTTCAAATACAAACAACCAAGACAAACATTAAAGTGTGTGTTCTCTAGGTGTGTGACGAATGAAAGAGAAATACCAGTGGAAATTATTTGATTTTTTAAAAAATACTATTATTTCTCCTACTCTTTTCTGCACAATTACTGTTTGGGTCTGTAGGAGACAGGTGTCTGATTTAGACACTGACTGTAGTTTTGCTGTTTGTTCAGTGACTGAGCCTTAACAAGGAGTGTGATATTTTTCTGCTACACATTTTTTTAGAATTTTGTGTTTAAACTCCTTATTAAATGTGCACGGTGAATATTAAGAAAATAATTTTCATATAGAGTTCATGTGACTCTCATTGAAGTTAAGGGGTGAGTTCGCCTGAGGTTACCGTCTGATATTATGTAAATGCAGCTTTTAACATCATACTCCACAAGAGCTTCAAGTTAGAACAGCACTGGCTGTAAGGTAAAATCGTTCAGTAATTAGTGGTTCTTTCACATTCACTGCTCAAATGTGGTAGAACTGGTGTACGTGTCTTGTTGAAAATCAGTTGTTATTGAAAAATTTTATGGAAAATAAATACTTCAAATTCGAGAAATTCTATTATTTCATTTGCCTTAACGTATTTTATTGGACGTTTCCTCAGCCCTGCTCTTGCTTCACCACATATGAAAAGCAGCACTGGGATCTGCCATCTAGTGGCAAAGTTGTGGCACTCAGAGTACATGGAAAATACTTTTATTTTTCTTTCTTCTTATAATGTAACTTCGCGAAACACCTTGCAAATATTAGTTAGGAAGCAGATAAAGGTAGAAGTCAATAAAAATGTGAAAGGCAAAAATAATATAATTGGTGTCATTTCTTGGGTCACGTAAATTTTGAAAAATCTTCAGACTGTTAAGAAAGGAAGGAATCTTAACAAAAGTAATTTCAATTAAGATGAATATTTCTGAAAATCTATTACTGTATGCTTTAATTAGTATTGGTACAGTTACATTATTTGAAATGCATAAAATACACCTTTTCAGAGAAAAATATTAATTGACAGTTAAATTCTTGTATTTAAAAGGTTGCCTGTAAGAGCTGTATATATAGGTAAAAGAACAGAAGACCAGGCCATTAGTACTTCAGCAGAGCCCAGGGATTAATCAGGGTCAGGGACCTCTGATACTACACACAGGGCAAAATTAAATACAGCCTTTTGAAGAAAATGCCAGCACTTAGTTTTGCATGCTGTGGCTGAATTTTATCCCCATTAAAGCCAGTAGCAAAATTCAAGAAGACTTGCTGAATAAACCCAGTATAGGTTTCTAAGCCAAGCTTAAATTAAAAAAGTGAGAAATGACCCCATACCTCTTCCTCATCCCCATTTATGAATCGCCACCAGATTTATGATGAATTTGCTTAGACAAGATACCAGACACCCAACTCTAAGTCTTCTTCTACCTAGTTTGGGTGTGGGACTGGAACTTTGGCGTCCCTGTGCCTTAATCCATTCAACTGTATTACTCCTTTTTCCTGTGGACAGCCAAATGATGGTCTTCACATTGAAGTGGAAGCCAAGGGTCTCCGAGCCCTTGACAGGTACTAATTTAGTTTCCCTTTGTAGCAGTAGCCAGGACAGTTTTATCAAGCAGTGATGCGAGAGTAAGTCTGTGAGACATTTTTAGAAAAATGCCTTGCACTGCCATTGTAATTGTTCTTCTTTAAAGTAACTTGCAATGCATTTGTAGTTTCATAAACCCAAATGTTTTGCTCTCTTTTCTTTTAGAGAGTGTCATCATTCACCAGTTACGCGTGAACTCTAGATGAGTTACCGCCCGCTAGAGCTCTCTGTGTGCACTACCCTCCATGCCCGTGGATGGATCACTGTAGAAGCTCTCTGCCATCAACACCAGGGTCACTTGTGCTACTGATTATTTGTGGAAGTATTAGTGCTTCCATTAGATTTTATATTTTTTTTTCTTGGTAGAGCTTTAAAAACGAATGGCCTTGCTGGTATTTTTAAAAGTATCTAATCAGAGAGAGAGCAGCAGCTGAATTTCACTTTTATTTGCAAAGCCTAAGGCACGTGCTTGATTTTGTTTGATATTTGCCATATAATTTATTTTTATAATACACTTTGTAAAGTAGCTGTCCCAAAGTTGCAATTCCTGTTGCTTATGGCACATTTATTTGTAGAATACACTGTCAAATTTGCAATTTGATATTTTTGTAATAGAGAGTATGTGAAGAAAGAAAAATGTAACTTCAGCAATGTTTTCTGTTTAAATGGAAAAGCATTCAGTAGATTTTTTGCCACCTTGAGATTCTGTGAGACTAAATAATCTGAAGACTGCTGTATGGAATTTGTTGCAGAATATTTCTTGCACTGTGTGATGTTTTGGCATAAAATTAAGTATTAAAGTCCAATGCCTTGAAATACAACCAGATTTACTCATTTTAAACAATGTCAGTTTTTAAAGCTGTGATTTTTTTTCTATATAAAGTATGTTTTTACTTCTGCCTGTACCAAAAAAAGTTGATTTTCATTACACTGTAACTAATAAATTTTCACAACTATGCAAATGTAATCAGGTGTTCGCATTTTAACTCCTGTTTCATAAGGTTGGCAGTGCTCATCTATGTATGTGTTCATGGGGACAGAATATGGGTTTGGAAGCTCTTTTTTCTCACTGGTGTCTCATACAGTGTCACAGTGATGTACGGGGTAAAACTGATTCATAGAATCATAGAATGGTTTGGGTTGGAAGGCCCTTAAAGATTGTGTAGTTCCAGTCCCCCTGCCATGGGCAGGGATGCCTTCCACTAGATCAGGTTCCTCAAAGCCCCATCCAACCTGGCCTTGAACACTTCCAGGAAAGCTGTTCAACAGCTTCTCTGGGCATCTTGTTCCAGTGCCTCACCACCCTCACAGTAAAGAATTTTTTCCTAGTATCTAATCTAAACCTACTGTCTTTCAGTTTGAAACCATTTCTCCTTGTCCTGTCACTACATGCTCATGCAAATAGTTTCTTTCCATCTTTCTTGTAGGCTCAGAAGTTAAGATACAAAGAAGGATCAATTACCAAGCCCTTAATGACTTAATTGTTTCTAACCTTGTGCTTTTACAGCACAGGCAGAGATGTTCGAGTGGTACTGTCAGAATCTTCAGTCCTGGACTAGCACCTGGACTAGACACCAGGTACTCGGCCACATGCTGAGGGGCCCCTTTCACACTGATGGCTGTAACTTCTGAAATAGCATCCAGAGAGTTCTGTGGCAGCTATACTTAAGATGATTGTTTAATGAATGATATATAAAGGTACATGCAATCCAGGCAGGGTCTTTTTTTTCTTATACATCTCATAACCGATGAGTTTTAATGTAAGTCATTGGCACATACTTAAAATACTGCAGATTTTTTAACTGCAGAAGCTACTGGGAGAAATTACTTTTTTTTTGGAAGGGAAAACAGTGTTGCTTGCAGGAGATGTGCTGTGAGATGCCAGAAAGAGTGCATTAATGCAGCATCCCACTGGGATGGCTAGGTCAGTCCGTCTTTGAAGCTGGAATATCACACTGCTGTGTAGTCAATTTGGTCTTCATGGGAGCCACGGGAGCTGTTTTTCCTCGTACATATGAGTTCTGCAGCAAATGCTGACACTCTAGAGAAGCAGGGTATTCTGGGACCTGTATGAACTTCCTTGGAGTTGATCTCCATTGTGAAGAGTTTACTAATACAGCCATACTGAGGAATCAAAATAAGTGCTGCTTATTCTGGCAGAAGAGTCATTTTGTTGATACAACTTATGCTTAGTTGGTACCCCATGTTTTTTAAGGAGTGGGTTTTTTTTTGTACAGCAGACAATGTATGCCAATAACACCAGTAACATAGCTGTGTCTGTAGATCATAATTTAGAGCAAGCTGAGAAGAATTCCAGCTTTTAGAGAGCAATACAGCTGAGGTGAATGAAGTTTAGTGTGTGCCACATTTCAGTTTACTGCACAACAGAATGAACATTGTAGTAACCCAGATCTTCTATTTTCAAAACATTACTTGAGAATCCAAAGCTATCCATGTTAAGATCTACACTGAGCTCAGCTGGAATGAAATTCCTGGCTATTTGAAAGTGACAGTGACATGCCTGAAATAAACTTCAGCTTTTAAATATGAGTAGGACATAAGTAAAATTATTCCAAAACTGAGTCTAGATTTAAAAGGTCCCAATCAAAGTAGAAAATATTTTTTCTCGTTTAGATTTTAATATAAAGCCAATTCAGTATGAATGTAACTTTGTGATTCATAAGCAAATACATAAACATTTATGGTTCTGCAACTACATTAAGTTTTTAAGCTTCCCAAAATAAAGCTTTGTTTAAAGCATAAATACAATTATGGTGTACTGAAATAGTTTAAATTTTAAAGTATTTTTTATGAACTGCAGCACTTTGGAGTAGGAGACCGGTGATTTCATCTTGCACTTATGTTCCTGGTCAATTTTTTACATTACCTAAGTTGGACATGAATCTAAGACAAATATGTAAAAAAAGCGCATTAGCCGCATAACTAGCCTGTATTTTGGGGACACTCAGGAAGAAATCTATTAATATAGACTAAAGAAGTGATTAATTTCTACAAGTATTGTAATTTTAAAGGAGGTAATTGGGAAGTGCTTTCACACTAAGACAATGTAGAGGCTACCTTGGGCTATAGATATCAGTAGCTTTTAAGCAATAGAAAACCAGTGAAGATCTACTTTTCCCTTAGAGATTTCTTACTGTCTAAAGAGGACTGAAAGACCTGTGTAAGTATTAATATAGTGATAAAATATAAAGTTTATATCTAGGAAAAAATCTCAAATGCTTAGATTTCTAGAGACAAATCCTGCAGCCCGCAAGTTTTCCTTTTGTCTTGTTGTGAAACATAATTGGACAAATTTAACACTCCCTTTCTTGCCAGTCCTCTCACACCTGGGAGCATCAGGTCCCAGCTTCCCAATATTGCCCCTTGGTTATCCTGCTTCCAGAGAAATTTCTTGCCATCTCTCACCACATGTTTACAAGCAGTCATGTTCCCTTAGGATCCCAGTTGCATCTCCCTGGATTCTCTGTGAATTGTGGGAATAAAAGTTACTGTAGCTGAAGGTAATGATTGCAAACAGAATGTAATAAAGGAAAGGGTGGTACTAGCGACAAGGGGCTTATCTAGGGGCAATGGCAGCAAAAGTTGGGGTCCACAAGATAGTGGAAAAGATAAATTAAGAATGAGATATAGTTTTAGCACAGATGCCACAAGGAATATGATTAACTTTTGTACCCTATATAATTATTTAGGCACCGAATTAATACTTAAATTTTAGATGCCTATATATCCAAATTTCCTATGCTATCTATGACAGAGGCCTTTTGTACCTCCAGAGCAAAATACATTTGCACAAGTCATGTGCTCCCCCCAGTGGTCTTGGCTGATGCTCTCGGTGCTCCAGAGAACTGAAAGGCATTTATTTTACAGAAACTGTTCCACAACCAGCTAAAAAGTCTTCAGATTGGACTACATGCTTATAAGTTATTTAATTAAATTGTTCTAATTATTTTTCCCTGAAATGAAGTAAATACATAATTGCTTGCTGAATCTAGATTTTGGCAGCACTCTGGAGTGACTGCATAGGGAGGACTAGAGTCCTCACAAAACAGACTTGAATGCAGAAGTGGCAATAAAGTGAGAAACATGGACTTTCAATTTTGCATCAGCTTGAGCAATGCCTGCTAAAGCAGGTATTCTGGGATACAAGTACATACTCCCACACTGCGTTCCACAGGGTGACTGCTTCTTCACGGAAAGGGTTTTAACCACTGGAACAGGCCGCCCTGGGGGGTGGTGGAGTCACTGCTCCTGGAGGTGTTTGAGACTTTAAATGGTACTCAGTGCCATGGTGTAGCTGACGTGGTTGTGTTCAGCCAAAGGGTGGATTCAATGACCTCAGAGGTGTTTCCCAGCCCAATTGATTCTGTGATTCTATTTAGTGCTGTCAGATCAGCTCCTAAGGGAAAAAAACACCCACATGTGTAAATATCTAAAGGGTGGGTGTCAAGAGTCTGAAGGAGCCAGACTCTTCCCAGTGTTGCCAACCAACAGAACAAGAGGCAACAGGCAGAAACTGATGGACAGGAAGTTCCACCTGAATTCGAGGAAGAACTTCTTTACTGTGTAGGTGACTGAGCACCAGAACAGATTGCCCAGAGAGGTTGTAGAGTCTCACTGACTAGAGAAATTCAAGAACCGTCTGGATGCAGTCCTGTGCCATGTGCTCTGGGATGACCCTGAGCAGGGAGGTTGGACCAGATGACTCTCTGTGGTCCCTTCCAACCTTACCCATTCTGTGATTCTGTATTCACTGTATTGATTTACTCACACGCTCCTGACAGCAGAGCAGGAATACAGAGCAGAACAGCTCCCAAAAGCAGTGGTGAGTGAGCACACACAGCTCCATTAAGAGAAGCTCTCAAAACTCTCGTGCATTATTACATCTCTACAGTGGCACTGATCCTATTTATGAGGGTAGGAAGCTGAAGCTGACTTCTCCATTTTTGGCCCAATGGACGCTGCCTTGGATCTGCACCGCTCCTCATGGCAACAGGGAGGATGAAGTGCGGGGTAACCCTCTCGGAGCACTGAGCAGGGGTGACAAGGCTGCGGGCCCAGGTCTTACCCCAACCTTGGGCACAAGGCAGCATGACCCCTGCCCTAAGTGCACCAGAGCAGAGCCTGCCTGGCCAGCACACAGAACATGTCCCATGAGGAGCGGCTGAGGAAGCTGGGGGATTTTGGCCTGAAGAAAAGGAGGCTCTGGAGGGACATCATTGCTCTCTACAACTCTGGGAAAAGGCTGGGGTGAGGTGGGGACTGGTCTGTTCTGCCATGCCTGCAGTGAGAGGACAAGAGGAAATGGCCTTAGCTGAGACAGGGGAGATTCAAATTAGATATTAGAAAAAAAAAAATTCCATGTTGGGGTGGTCAGGCACTGGAATAGGTTGCCCAGGAAGGTGGTAGAGTCTCCATCCCTGGAAGTGTTCAAGAGGTGACTGGAACCGGCACTGGGTGACGTGGTTTAGGGGTTACAGTGGCAGTGCCGGAAGGATAATCGGATCGGCTGATCTTGCGGGTCTCTTCCAATCTTGATGATTCCACAATTCCATGATTCCAGGACTCCATGACTCGGGGAGGCGCGCGGC
>NW_008237423.1:126881-162790 GCF_000691975.1 Corvus brachyrhynchos
CTTCCCGGAAGCCGCCTGCGACTCCGGGGAAACCCGGTCCCTTCCCGGCCTGCCGGGACCCAGGCGGGTTCTGTGCGGAGCGGACACGGCGCCCGGGCGGCTCCGATCCGGAGAAACGTCTGTGCTCGTCAGCAAAGCGTCCATTAATTACCCTGAGCGGACACAGGGCTGACAGTCATCTGCGCATAGGCTGTAGCCCTTCTGCCAGTGCTCCCGAGGGAACTTCCAGGGAAGTTACTGCCAGCATTTAATCGACACAGCCCAGTGCACATTTTTTTCCTCAGCAGTACAGAAAGTATGCGCGTTGTCCTTGGGATAGCCTGTGGCAGTCCATTATATATCTTCAAATGTTGCAAAGTAATTGTATTTTCAGGACAAAGCTCTGTGGTGAATGTATTGCTGTAATTCTTACCTGCACCGATAATTTAATGTTGCAGGTGTTCTGTGGGAGACCAGGGTGTCCAGAGTAAACTTGGAAACAAGGATTGAAGAGTGTGGCTTTTTCTAATTAACACTTAACAAAACCTGAGTCATTTACATCTGATACTCAGCCATGCTACTGCTGTGGAAAGCTGCTGAGCGTTAGCTGAAAACTGAACTGTGTATCGCAAATGGATCCATTAGATAACAGAACCAGTTTGTGTTGTAAGGAAATAACCTGCAGGGCTTAGGGACGGACAGCCTTGAAAAGCCATTGACAGCTATTATTAGTTTTGCTGAGCTAATGTGACTGAGATTGATTGTAGGGAAGAAGGTATTTAGTTGTTTGTTGTATTGTTTTATTGGAGAATATGAATTTTTGTGGATCAAATCACTCCAGTTATTGGACTAAGCTGTCACTTTCAAGTAAGTAGTGTTTAAGACAGTAGCTTAGCTGTTGGCAGTAATTTGGCAGTGAAGCTCAATTAGCTAAAGAAATCATGAGGTAGGGAATGAGTGGTATTTTCATATTTTCCTTAAAATGCAAATAATGTTATAACAAAACCAATTTTACCCCCTTTTATGTTAAGATGTACAGTTCCAGACAAGGAGAAAAGCAGAAGGGAAAAACCCAAAAGCTGAAGTGTATTTTACAGCATCCAAATTGTATGTAAGCATATTTTTTGGAAAACAGTTGCTTCTTACATCAAGTGTTGGGGGTATGCTGAACATCTGAAAATTGGCACAAGTGATTCAGAGAACATGGCCAGCTTGTCATGGGCACATAGATTTTTAAATTGTCATGTTGTAGCATATTTAAGGTAAATACAATTGCAGGTTTTCAACAGGACACTCAGTGGAGAGAAGTAAAAAAATATCCTTGCTAACCCTGATTTTTGTTGACAACTGCATTTAAAATAGCCATTTCTATACTAAAGCAGTACGAAGTTTTAGATCATTATAATTGGACAAATACAGCCTTTTTCCATTATGACTGAGTCTGCATTGATCTATGGGAACAAGAAATGCATCAGTTTCATGAGTCCAGATGTAAGTGACTTCTTGTGCCTACATTGCTGCTGTATGCATATACAGAAATGTTGTATACTGTTGTTGCTGAAGCAGCTCAGTCAGGTACTCCTGGTAAGTTCCAATAGAAGCCACAAACTGGATGTTCCCACCTAACATTCAGCACAAAAGTCATAGGTGAGCTGGGAGCACAACTGATGCTCCCCCACACAATCAGGTTGTGTATATACAGCAGTAGTAACCATTTGTACTGGAGACCAGTTGGCCGGCACTGGCCTTCAATCCTCTCCAATTTCAAGATACTCAAGACTGGAAAGAGTTTAGTTTGTTTTGCTGTATGGATTTACTCTTTCACCTTGTGAAATTCTCAAAAATCCAATTGTTAGGCATCTGTGAGGACAGGAGGGACTTTGGAGTCTGCGGTAAGTCAGAATGGGGAAACTTGTGTTCTGTTGCCTGATTCTCATACGTGTCTTACGAAGTGCTTATCCAGTGACATTCAGCAAGTGAGATTATCATCCTAAAGGCAGCTGAATTTAGAAAAAAACCAAGTTTAAATCAAAAAAGGCTTTATAGTTGCAGCGGC
Source organism: Corvus brachyrhynchos (assembly GCF_000691975.1). NCBI lineage: Eukaryota > Metazoa > Chordata > Aves > Passeriformes > Corvidae > Corvus > Corvus brachyrhynchos. The sequence continues at coordinate 128,917 of NW_008237423.1, forward strand.
AAAATACAGATAAAGCTTTTTACCAATTAGGACCAGCATCTGGGCTCTAAACACCAGTGAGGGGTGCAGTTTAAGACACTGCTATCACATATATGCTTAGCTGACATGTGTCCCTGCTTAGAATGCTGGCTTTTGTTATAACTTCCAAAAGTTATTCACGAATAGCTGTAAGTTTAGCTGTGGGAGACAAGGCATCTAGAAGCTAGGTGCAGTGACTAAGCTTTTTTAGAAATGTATCGGGGGAGGAAGCAGAGGTAGTTATTTACACCTACGTCTTGGGCAATAGCATACCTCCTAAATGTGTGTGCCTGTAAACTTAGTGTATTGGAATTGAATGGGATGTTTAATTTGTGACCCTGAAATACAAATTTTATTTCAAGTCACTCTAAACCCCTGAAATACATATTTAATTTCAAGTCCCTCTTTCCTGAAACAAGATATGGTAACCATTAGTATCTCTGTGGACTGTGCTGTTCTTCTACAGGTGCTGCAAGGACTGAGCAGCAAGATGTACCTCTTCCACTGATTTCTTTTATAAGCTCTCTTGAATTCAAATGTGGAAGATTTCCAACAGCTTAAGTGTACTAGAATTACCACGTTTTTGTTGTGTTTTCTCTAGCATTTTTTCATTGTTTCAGAAGGGTATAATCACTTATTTATCTTGGGTCTGTTGGGAAAATAGTTCATTTGGGTGGAAAATAATTAGCTCTGTAAATGTCTTTTTGCCTGTTATTAAAGAGTGAGAGAGTTCTGTATTTCCTGGGGAGGGGTGGTTTGGTTTTTTTTTTAATATATACAGAGTGAATAAGAAGCATTGACAGAGCATATAAATATATGATAAAATGTGAGGAATATAGTAAGTATTAAATGTGTAGGAAAGAGACCTTTGTGCTGTGACTGCTGCTGTGAAATGCATAATGGTAGATAAAAAGCCATATTGACTTAAGGCATGGTTAGGAGTGGAGAACTGAAAGTATGTACATTGCTGTTGCCTGCATCTTCAGCCTTGTGTGCAGTTCCTGTATCCCCATGTCAGAAATGATAAAAACTTAGTAAAACGTACAAAGAGGAACAGCAAAGAGGACCAGATTCTGTTACAGATTGCCTTTGATACAAGAAACGGTCAAGCAGAGTAGGATAGATACATGACAAAGTATGAAGTCTACAAAATAACAAATAGTTTGGAGAATATGTGTATGCAGTAGTTATTTCAGTAGGCTGACAGACATCAACAGCCTGAAAAGCCATTGGTGTGGAATAACTTGGATATACCCAATGTCCTTAAATCTGGAGTTTCTGGGAAGGGCTCGCTGTGTCAGGTTGTCAGATGCTGGCCGATCCCAGGGGACAGAACAGTGGGATCAGGCAGGTTCTTGCCCTGGACTCCAAAGTCAGTCCTTAGCTCTCAAAGTCAAAGTGGTTTTGTTACTCTGTCAAGAGCTGAATATGGATGCCTTCATCCTTTTAAATAAGCTCTCTGTTGAATGTAATCTGTAGATGCGGATGCAGAAAAAACCACTCGCGTTGGCAGTTACTGTACAGGAAAGCTCTTTGATAGCATGCAAGCTGATAACTGTCATCAAAAGCATGGTCCTGCTTCAATATACATCAATTTCATGCTCCACAGAATTTAGTCATTTATGTTTTTAAAAGTGAAGTCTTTAGGTCTTTTGCAACCTTAGAGTCTTTAGTGTACGTTCTTGATCTAAAACTTCTCCTCACACTAGCAAGTTCTTTCTAAAGGAAATGCTTACTTCAGCTTACTTTAGCAGAGCACACCCACCCCCGAGTTAGCCTTCAACAAATGAGATGCTTTGTTCATTGAGAGCAGCAGTGGGGTCTGTGTGCTGTAGCTAAACAGAGCTGGTCGTGGCTGCTGCAGTAGTGCTATTTCTAGATCAGCATAAACTCAGTATCTTGTTCAGCTGAGGAACAAAGATTGTGATCCTCTGTCAATCTCTCTCTCTCTCTGCCAGCTAATAGCTTCTGAAGCTGTCTAGTTTCAGCTAGGCTCATTAGGATGTAGGTTTTGTCTGTCAGAAATCTGGCAACAGAGCGATGCCAGTCAATAAAAGTGCTTGCTGATGGAATTAGTTGCAGCTTAATAGATACTGCAGAAATTACAGGAAGAGAGACCCTGAAGAAGATGCAGAGGAAAACAGACTTCAGTTCTTTCCTGAACGCACCCTGTGTGTTTGTTTTAGCTGACCTTAATATGGGTATTAGGACAGATCATAAATCACTAGTTCTTGGTTATGCCTTTCACTGCAAACATAAATGAGGACAAACCACTTGCAGCAGCCTTTCCTATAACTGTGTAGGTGTTGTAGTTTAAATGCTACCGCTGCTAAACATTTTTTTTGCAATAAGTATAAGGTATATATTTCACCAATCTGAGTCTAAATTCTAAAATAGGTAATTCATGGGAAGTGTAGAAATATATCTTTTATAGGCAGCTGGAAGCTTTCTTCTGCCACACTTGCTGGAGCTACATGTGAGAAAGAGCTAATGTGGTCAAGCTTGGACTGTAGGGTGAGCTTGTGGCTGCTGAGGCTGAATGTACAGATTTTAAAAAATGGGGTTTTTTGGGTTACAGTATTGAAGACAGATAGTATTGTATAAGGCAGAGTAATACAGATCATCTTTCTTGTCCATATCCTGGTTATGTTACCATTCCTGACAAAACAGTATTGGTGTATTAATCTTTCCTGGTTTAGGACAATTTTTGGGCATTAAGTGATTTTTAATTTTTTTTTAAAATCTTTAATTAGGTGGCTTAAAATGGTCAACAAAGCAAGTTTTCTAATGCAATTTTTTTAAATTAAATATCTAGACTTTTAAAAGCTTAATCTCTTTGGAAAGCATGTAAAAGTTGAGATCTGCTTGTCATAGTGTGCGTGTTTGGAAACATAATGTTGTCTGGAGTATCTGCTGGTTTTGTTTTGGTATGGTTTTTGGTTGGTTGGTTTGGGGGGTGGGGGGACTTGTTGGTTTTGTTTGGTTTTGCTCCAGGAGTAATTTCACCTCAGTGTTAAATTTGTCTGCATCTGAAATCAAGCATACAGTCAGAATCAAAAACTCCTTTACAGAGTCATAGAATGGTTAAGGTGGGAAGAGACTTCTTGAGATTGTCAGACAGGCCTGAATGTGTTTTTGGTGCTGAGATAAAATATGATTGCAAAGTAAATGCCACAAAATCTCTCTGGCTTAATAATAAGTTTTCTTTACTCTCTCATTGTAAATTAATGACTGTTTTTCCTGCTACAGATTGACTATACAGGAACAGAACCTTCTAGTCCCTGCAACAAATGCTTAAATGTGTCCTGGGACAGCACACCCCCTTGTACATGCACCATCAATTTCACACTGGAACATTCATTTGAGGTATGCTGCCCTGTATGCAGGATGAAGTCAGAACGGTTTATATGATCTATTTCATATTGAAAATGAAAGTTTTCTCACTTAGGTATTTCTTTTTTTTCTTCCATTATAAAAGATTATTTTTAGTCTTCCTTTGAACTTGGATCTGATTTTTGTGTTCCCTTTTTCATCAGCAGGGATGAGATGTTTCTTAATGCCTCTGTTTATCTGGAAATGTACAACATTAAGTGGAATGCTTGTGTTTTACACATTCAGAGTTACCCTGTGTGTCACATAGCTGGAGAGTAGATCAGCTATTCCTGCATGATTTACAAAAACTCAGTTCAACAGGAATTGGAAATACCAGATCAGTGCTTTCTGGCAGATGGGAGGCAAATGAGGCTTATGGGTTCTGCATCGGACAAGACAGGTGTTGGGATTAGTGCTGGTGAATATCATTCTGATAGTTGGTGACATGTTTTTATTGTTTGACTTCATCCTGCCAGCTTTTGTTAGGATAGTACTTTTATGTACTCACTATGAAGAAAGGATTGAGGTTCTTACTTTATGAATGTTGCTGTAAACCTAAGTTTAAGAGCTTAAAATTGCAGGTTTGTGTGAACGAAAATCCCTCTTTACGCATCTTGCTTCTTGTAGAGCAATGTATTCATGTATTACGGACTTTCCAACTTCTATCAAAACCACCGCCGTTACGTGAAATCTCGAGATGACAGCCAGCTAAATGGAGACAACAGTTCACTGCTTGTAGGTATTCATGCTTGGATGTGAATGAGCAACTAATTTCTGACTATTGCATAAATCACCACATAGAGTATTTAGTTGAACGATAATGAGGTAAAAGAATTTTTGCATAACAGAAGGCAACCATAAGGAATTGATATTTTGTTCACTGAAAATAACTGTAAAGTATTATAAAATTTCATGTTGATCATGTAGTAAAAACCAGGCTAGTTGTTTAAACTAGCACAGACTCATTTGCCTTTTTTCTTTCTAACTATCAGAATCCAAGTAAGGAATGTGAGCCTTACCGCACAAATGAGGACAAACCCATTGCTCCTTGTGGAGCTATTGCCAACAGTATGTTTAATGGTACGGTAACACTTTTAACTTACCATTTAGATGGGTCTGTGATCTAGTGTATGTTTTTTGTTGTGTTGCACATTATTCTGTGTAAAGATACTGTCAGCTTTTTTGTTTTGAATTAACACATTTTCACTGTTCAGAATAAAATAAATGTCTTGTACTGCTATTACTTGTTTCAAAATTGCTAGGAGAATTAATTTAATTTCATAGCACACAAAGGATGGAAATACCTGCTGTGAGAAGCTGCTACTGCTGTGATGTAGAAACATAAAAATCATATTTGAATAATAAACTGCTATCTCATATACACTGATTCTTACAGAACAGCTTGTGATTGTGTCAGGCAGATAGTAAATGCCTTGCCTAGTTATTTTTGTTTTGTTTTCTCCTGGAGGTAATTGTTTCACTGCTTATCAAGATCATCTGTGTAATGAAAGCTTCTGCACCTGGTTTTCTAATTTGATTTTGTCTTTAGATACACTGGAGTTATACCGCATTGATAATGACACAAGGACTCCGATTACTTTGATTAAAAAAGGCATTGCATGGTGGACAGATAAAAATGTAAAGTTCAGAAATCCTACAGGAGATGGAAACAACTTAACTGCGCTTTTCCAAGGTAAAAAAAGAGAAAAGAAAAATTGTAAGAATGCCAAAATGCTTCAAACACCTTTTGACTTCAGTTTTGATTTCAAACACATTTTGATTTCAGAGTTTTGCCTCACTGACAATTTACAGAATGTGCTAAATAAATGCTCTCTGAAGAAATCCAAGCTAAGGACTATTCTGCTATTTGAACGGTTGTCTTTAAGTAATGAAAGCTGCAAGGTTCTAATGAAAGTGTTTGGTTTTTACATTTACTGTAATCATTAATTTAGTAGCTTTAATTTCTGATTTAATTTCTGATTCTGTACCCTGAATACTAAAAAATGTGTAATGTAAGCTGCTGGGGTTTAAGCCCACTTGGCAACTAAGCATCACACAGTGTCTCACTAACGATGCCCTTGCTCAGTGGGAGGGAGAGAAGAATCGGATGGGTGAAACTGAGAAAGCGCATAGGTTGAGATAAAGAGAGGTTAGTAATAAAAACAAACAACCAAACCAAAAACACAACAAAGAGAGAGGAAAAGAAAAACAAGTAATGCAAAAGAAAAGAATTGCTCACCACCATCTGAGTCCCTGAGCCAAAGCAGGCCCTGCCTACCTCTGCCTGCCTGGGATATCCCTTTGGTCAGCTGGGAACAGCTATCCCATCTGTGTCCCCTCCTGATCTCTCCTGAACCCTCACTCTCCTCACTGGTGGGGTGAGGTGAGGAGCAGAAGAGGCCTTGATGCTGGCAAATACTGCTTAGCAATAACAAAGACATCATTGTTTATCAATACTGTGTCCAGCACAAATCCAAAACTTTGTCCTATACCAGCTACTGTGAAGAAATTTAGTTTTGTTCCAGTCAAGACCAGTACAAGTTCTATCATGTGTGGATTTAACTTATAAAGAAATCCTGCAGTTGTTAAATGAAAACTCCGTAGGAAGAGTTTCATTTGAATGTTTCTATGGCTAGGTTGTTCTGTTCTCTAAAAAAACTGATATTTTTTTGGTTTTTTTTTGTAACTGGAAGTGACTGTGTGTCTCGTATACAGTTTGGCAAATAAAAGTTTCCTTTGGCTACTATGTCTCAAAAGTCTTCTTAAGGCTCTTAGAATATGTGTGTTTATGCAAGGTATATAATAACTTCAGGTTTAACCTGATGTGGGTTTCTTGCTTAGTCATAGCCAAATTACATGTTGTCAGTGTGATGCTTGGAAAAGCAGATACCTTACCTTAATACAATGTGGAATTGTATTTCCAATAACATTAGCAAAAGCATGTGTACATAATCTGAAATGATGTTTACAATATTAAATTGGTTTTTAAACTCTACCAAGTGAGCAGAGGACCTATCTCACCAAGCAGTGCTTTGAGACAAGACTTCTACCCACATGAATTGTTTAGACAAATGGACAGAGCTGTCATGAATTATGTTATTTATTTATAGAGTTTAAACTATTTAAACTGCAAAATAAAAAGTTCTTAAACAGCCCAGTGTGTTGCAATAGTAGTGAGTCAGCCTGTCTGTTCATACTGTTTAGAAGTTAATGTGTTTTTTGTGATATTAGAATGGATTTTGATGAGTCAGTGTGTTACTTAGTCTGGTATGTGAAATACTTTTTTATTTTTGTTTAATCCTAGGCACAACAAAACCTGTGAACTGGCCCAAGCCAGTGTATATGCTGGACTCAGAGCCTGACAACAATGGCTTTATCAATGAGGACTTCATCGTGTGGATGCGCACAGCTGCTCTACCAACGTTTCGCAAGCTGTATCGTCTCATTGAAAGGAAGAATAACTTACAGCCTACCTTACAGGCTGGAAAATATTCTTTGGATATTGCATACAGTATCCTTTGAAAGCACGCCTTAGCTGGATTACACAAGCATATATTTGCAAGTTCAGATTGAACTAACCTTTCTTCTTACCATCTCGAAAAAAAGATGGTATTGAGGTGTGGTTGAAAACTGGCACCGACAGCTAGATAGACTGTTACCATTTTTTACTTCTGTGCTAGTTTTATAGCACTTACGACTTCATAGAGACTGGGAAATCAGATTGCTTGGATGCTGCAAAGGAATTGAGAAAAGCACAGGAAAAAAGGAAAGAACAGAGGTAGCTGGTAGCCAAGGAATTTCAGAACTGTAACTTCAAGGTGAAATGACAATATGTAATGCAGGGCAGACTGACTGGAGGTCAGAAAAATGACAGAGCTGCGGATCGGGTGATGGTCTGTCATTCTCTTTTAGGCAGACTAAATATTAGGTAAAAATACTAGAGAAGGAGGGTTGTCATAGTTAATGAACTCTTAGAATTCAAAAGCACCTAATGATACTTTTTATATAGCTACTTCAGTGTTTTCCTTTGCTGTAAAACTGAATGAACGTAAAGAAAAATTTTGTACTACAATACACACAAGGGCTGAAATTTATATTTCCCTCACTTTATTGAAGCTACTTTCATAAACCCACAAAATCATGCATTTTACTCTTTTTCAGTGTTAAGTGTCTTCTAACATGGCCTTGGTCTTGAAGTAGCTGACAATGCCCAGATTAGTTTTAGCCTAAAAAGAACAGCTGAATGTTTCATATTTGCAATCCCAGATCCAAAGCAGCAGTTTGTATTTGGAACCTGAGTGAAATGACCCAAAATTTTCATGTGCCCACTTCAAGCTAGGTTTGGAAACTTGCTTCTTGTTTTCCTAAATGTTTTTCAGATTATCCTGTACACAGTTTTGATGGACGAAAAAGGATGATCCTAAGCACCATCTCGTGGATGGGAGGCAAAAATCCCTTCCTGGGAATTGCTTACATCACTGTTGGGTCCATATGCTTCTTCTTAGGAGTGGTATTGCTGATCATTCATCACAAATACGGCAATCGAAACACTAGTGCAGACATTCCCAATTAATCTTGCATTCTGAAAATAAATGTACTGCATGTGCATCAAGGCCAGTCCAGAATGGACCCAGTTTTTGAAAGATAAATCTCTGCTTATGTCACTTCTGAGACTGGGTGCATAATTTTTACCTAAAGCTTCCCTTTCCCATACTGTGGATTAACTCTTGAAAATGACGGGTATACAATTAGCTCTATTGATTGTATCTCTGCCTATGTCAGAAACAATTTTTCTGATGTTTGCCTGTAACTGGGCAGGCCACATGATGCATATAGCTCCCATTCCCTTGATGCATCTTCTGCTTGTTCATGTGCTGTGTAATGTTCGTATGATTCAGTACATTTAGATTGTGTGGAGAAAGATGGTTATAAGATACTGTAAATTGTTGACTTTCCAGAATTCAGGTGTCAGTGCTGTTGAAAGAAGTCAAGTCTTAAATGTTTTTTGCAATTTACTGTCTTGTGTGCATGGGCTCCTACATTTCTTGCTAAGATTTTAATATATTTATACAAGTTGTTAAATATTTTTCCTGTGTCCTACCAACCTCTGTTATATTAAATCCTCTAAGTGCTCCGTAAACTTCAGCACTGTGGATTCTTTGTATATTTACAATATATGTGCCTGGCCAGTAAACGAGCATCCTATGAAGATACCAGAAAACCTATTTGTTAATTATCTGCGTGAGACCCTTTAAAATTGGGACATGCTTGTTGCAGGTATAATCTTTTTCTAATTTTCTTTGCTTTAAGTCATATCCCATACTAGTTCACTTTTTGCTGGCTCTGCTTTTTATGAGCAGCACCAAGCATTAATCAAGAAAAACTTAAAAGGGTTTTTTTTCATTCACAGATTGGGGTGAATTCCTTTTACTGAGGTGAATTCCTTTTACTGGAGGAGTTTCCTAATTTTCTTAAAGTATATGTATTCTGAGCAGGCTTTCTTTTAAGGGAATTGTGTACTTTTTCCTTATTTGGAGTGAACACCACATTAATTTTTTGCGGTGTTAAGGAAGTAAACTATAGAAGTTCTGAAGTTAAGATGGCAGTGATATTTTTTTCCCTGAAATGCAGGTTTAGCTTGCTGTGAAACATAATTTAAATATTGCAATGTGCAGGTTAGTGTCTTAAATTACAGAAGGATTCACCTTTAGGTTAATTAAAAGTTAACTGCAACCTGTAAAATATTACTTTTTGGTGACTTTTTTTTAGATGATGCACAGAAACTGTAATGTATATGGTGGAGATCACTTTATATGCAACTAGCTTGATAAAATATGGAGTATATTAAAAGAGACCTAATAAATTCTGCAAACCATTTAATAAGAGATTTGGTTTTGTCCTTGAACATACATTTATTTTTATCTGCATGAAAAGACATCATTAAGTGTAAATGCAGTTTTAAATGAGTTGTATTTCTGGGATTGCATATTTATTACAAAAATGCATGGTCCAATAGCTTAATCTACAGGCAACTTTAAACAAAACTATTAATTTATCACGTAATTACATGACTGGTTTTACTTAATTACTTGTGTAGCCTAAGAGTTTAAATGTGTAAGTCTGGATAAACTGTGGAATGAGGCAGCATTTCCACTGTAACTCCATATATTTATTTGTATAGTACAGCCTGGCAGAACAGGGTTTTCAAATAGTACCTTTTAAGATTTTGTTTACAGTGTTGTATTCATGTTGCTAGAGTTACAGAATAAGGGTAATGTACCCTTGGAAACTTGCAGAACATATTAAACTGGCTTTCAACTCTAGAGTAGCTGCTAGTCCAAAATAGAGGAAATGAGCAATGGGATGTCTCACAATTACTGGTTATTAAAATATTTTGATTTTTAAACTTTGTGTTTGTCATTTGAAATGCAAATATATTCTTCATTCATATTTCCTAATTTTTCCAAGTTGGGAAAGGCTGCTTTTTGGGCTGTGCTTAAAATTAAAACAGAAGTATTTTTCTGTCTTTACCTTGTAATATCTTTCAGTGCCTTACCTTTTTCTTTACTGACTATAGCTGCCAGGGTATCTTCAATTTCAGTAAAGTGCACCAGGGTGAGAATTGCTGTCTGGTTTTTGTTGCAATTAAGCGGGTTCTCTGAGAACCTGTAGCAGTAAATACATGGGACAGTGTGCCCATGGAGCTTAAAATGCTTATAAGAGTTTTAAATACTGGTCAAATTTGTAAATTCTTCCTTCATACATGCTCATTTGTCTAGGTGTCATGTTGCTAACAATGGAGATCCTTGGAGGATCCTTGGAATCCTTCAAGGATTTATTGTGAATATTAAACCTTGAAGGATGCAAGTCTTGTCTTTTTTAAATAGAAATCTCTGACGGAAGAAAGGCCTTGACAGCGTAGGTCAAGTAACATCTGCAAATAGAGCAATGAACATGGCTGGTTGGATTGGATTCACAGGAAGTGTTATTGACTGCACCCTTCTCTCAGATGCCTTACTTGCAGTGGGAAAAGACTTGAGTTGAAGAGAGTGCCTGGTGGAAAAATGTGACAAGTCTAAATCAGATGTACTTACAGTAACTCAAAAAAAGAAGTTAATTACTGGAATGCTGTTGGAACCCTGAATTCAGAGAATTTCAGTCTCATAACATGAAGGTCGTGAGTTCGATCCTCACACGGGGCACCAGATATTAATTTTCTCTGTTTTGTATTTTCGTTGCCTCAGTCTCTTGGCTCTTTTACTCAGAGTTCGGATTGAAACGCAGGAGATGCTGGATTTTTCTTCGGACTCGGATGTTTATTATTTCTTATCTATGGTACAGCTGCACGGAATGTGCCTCTAAGTTAACAAGGTGAAAATGGACATAAATTCTTAATGAATTGGGGTATGTGTCACTCCTTCGGTATTCCTCATTCTCCTACAGGGCAAGCAATCATTGAAAGAACACACCACACTTTAAAATCCCTTTTGGATAAACAAAAAAGAGGGAGGCAGAGGCTACGCCTCAAATGCGCTTGAATAAAGCACTGTACATTTTAAATTTTTTAAACAGCTCTTTTGCAGAACCAAATCTGCCAATAATCAGACATTTTTCCAACACCACACAGGCAAAGTTAAAGGAAAACCCTTTAGTTTTGATCAGAAATCCAGACTGGGAAAATTGAAGGCCCATTCCCACTAATAACCTGGGGCAAAGGGTACGCTTGTGTCTCTACAGGTGCTGGTCCAAAGTGGATTCCTTCAAAAAACGTGAAGCCCTACAAACCACAGGACTAGGCAGATGCTCCCGGAAGCAGAGAAGCAAGCACGCAGACATGAACTGCAGAAAGACTGCAGCTGATGATAAACATCTTTTATCCCACATGCAGAAGCTGTGAACCTTGGGTTTTGTGCCAGTATAGTAGTGTGGGAATTGTTGGTATCGTAAAGCCTTGTTGACAAGTGCGCGGTGTGGATTGTGTTACAATTCAGAATTACATACGAAGTGTAAGATGATTGAAATTTTAATTATATTAGGTCATGAGGAAAGAAATAGTCCTTGTCTCTGCAGTCATTGGAGAGAACTTTAGAGAGAATCTAAAGAGGTCCAAATTTGCAGAATTGAATGCAAAAGAAATAACTTTTGTACCTTAAGCTTGGCTTGTCCCAGAACAAGATTGAGAAAAGAAATCAAAGAGAAGCATGAAACTAAATCAGATATTGTACTTGTGCCTTATTATTTCATTGTTTGCCTTAAGTAACGCAATCCTGCCCATGAGTCAACCAAAAACCAGTGTTTGGGTGACCTTAGCCAATGCCTCAGGCTTGGATACCATTTGTTTGACTTATTCAAGTCCAGAAAAGCCATTCTCAACCTGCTTCGTTGGTTTACCGGTAGACAGTTGGCCAGTACCAAAAAATGTCTCTTCAGATCTTTCATGATTCATCAAGAATCCCACAGAGGAATGGGGTGTCTGGACTAAATTTCTCCCTGAGACACCCTATGAACCTCAAGAATTGGAAATCTTCGGCTGAGTACAAATGGATCAAAGATCTCATAAAAATGTGAAGTCTGTAATTGTTCCGCATTTTCCTCCTTGTGCCATGTTTGTTCTCCTTTCTGCAAAGGGCCCTGCAGAGGATGACAAACGCTGCATTTCTGGTTGAAGAACAATCCTCAAAGTTGAAAGAGGATCATGGTTGGATGATCTGTTTGATTGGGTGAGCCTCGCTCCATTGTGGAGAGAGCTTTTGAAAGTGGGCATGTATGTTCTGATTGTCATTATAGTCGTCATGGTTCTTGTACCTTGTCTACTGCAGTGTCTCCGACAATGGTTTAACAAAGCAGTTAAAGCAATGTTCATGGTTCAAACAGGAGGGGAAGATGTTGGAACCCTGAATTCAGAGAATTTTAGTCTTTCAGTGCTGGCAGGCAATGATCCTCAGAAGCACACTGCATTTGACCTGAGGCCTTGGGAAAGGCTTCCCAAATTATGTGATAACACCGAGGTTGTTGCTGTGTAATTGAAGAGAAGTTTGTTGTATCACTGGGTGGAATATGTAGAGATACAGAAAATTTAGGTTTATGGAATATAGAAATATATATGTAACAAGATGGAGGATTTTGGGTGTAGGTTAGTTCTTCTTCCTCCTTCTTTTTCACAAATCTGGGTGGTCTGGTATTAGTTCAAAAAACCCACAGTGCAGAACATGAATGATTAGTTACTGGATTATAAGTAAAAATAAATTAGTTGGAATTCCATAATCAGATAGATTGGACTTTAAAAGACCTTGGAAGGTAGCACTCGGGGGCCATTTTCACCTTGTTAACGTAGAGGGAGGAATGTACAGCTGTACCATAGGTAAGAAATAATAAACATCTGAGTCCGAAGAAAAGCCCAGTGTTTCCTGCGTTTCAGTCCAAACTCTGAGTAGAAGAACCAAGAGACTAAGGCAAAGAAAATACAAAACAGAGAAAATTAACAGAGTGTAACAGCTGAAGACAAAGAACATTGCATAAACACAGAGTAATCTGATCTTCAAAGTTCCTGTGACAAGACAATGGTTTCTGATCTTTCCAGGAAATGTGACCTACCCTTGGTATTACATAAGTTGTTTTGGTTTTTTTTTTAAATAAAGATTCAATAACTCAAAAAAACCCCCTCCAATACCCTAAAATGTTCCTCATATAAAATGCTTGTCTGTATTGAGCAACTTGCCAAAAATGCTCTCTTTCAAAGGAGAAGAAAACACTATGAAAATCTAAGTAAATTTTATTCTTGCTTTCTTAGCAATGTGGCCCGTTTATGGAAGAGACTGCTTCTGGCAGTGTGAAAATAGACTCTGAGGATTATTTTCAGAAAGCCCAATTGTGAAAAGTTGTGGGGTTTTATTTGTTTGTTTGTTTAGTTAGTATTAAATTTTCCTCAGGGCAGCCGGAGTATTTTCATGTAAAAATTCCCTATCTTCTAGCTCACAGAATGTTCTGATCACTGTATTGACTTCTGTGCCTACATGTGAAGTCTAATCTTGTTTGACAGTTTCAATTAAGACTGAAGACCGTTACGAAATGGCCTGATCAGAATTAGCAGGTCCTTACATGACCTGAGTCTCAAGTAAGAAACTACCTCCCCATAAGCCTCCCATGCAGAACAGCCTTAGCCTATGCTTGAAAGTAGTGATACTGTCTGCTTGAGTTACATCAACTGCTGCTGCAAAATCGGAAGCTGGAAGATTATCTCTCTTATTTTGTGTTGGGGATGAAATAAAGGGGAATAAAAGTGTAAGTCAATCATTAAGGAAGCTCAAGAAGTTTTTAAAAAAGTATAAATTGAAAGAAAGTAGGTGGAGATCTTTCTCACTGGACCCTGGATAAAGATCACATAAAATAAACAATTTGAGCAAATGGAATACCAGAGTTATGTGCAAATTTAATTGAATTTTTACCTGAGGACTGTGCCCAAATTTTGCAAAATAAAATGATGAGGTGCTTAGTGTTAGAGGTCCAAGAATGTAATTAATGACCTCATTAATTATGAAAATGGGAAAGACTGAACTGTGATATTCTTGGAAGAAATTAAAATCTGATTGTCTCTAGGGTTGCCTACTGAGGCCTAATGTTACGTCATAGAAGTAAGTGTATGCTTCACAATAGATGCTTGTAAACTTAGAACAAATCTTTCTGTCAGCAAATTCTTCTAATGCAGTTTTAGTGTATTATGCAACTCTAACTTAGAAAATGGCTGTATTAAGGTAGAATAATTTTCTCTTTAAACACCATATAGCTTTTAACTGGGTTAGTCAATAATTTTGTTTGCAGGAGACAAAATTTAAACTAGTGAGCAGTCAAGAACCAGAAGGAGGTTGAAAAGATTGCCACTTGGAGCTGCACCAGGGGGTTCTGCTTCCACAATTGGGCTGAATGCTGTCTCCATTTGTGTCATCTCTTTAGCAGGATTTATGTACCCTTGTATTACTGGTTTAAGAGGTAGAACACTTTTTTGTGACGAATGCTTTTAAACAGCTAGATTAATGGCCCTGTTTTCTTTCTGACTTAAACAGAACTGTTCAACAATGAGTTTTGATAAACAATTTTCTTATTCAATGCAATACATGGAAAAGTTGCTCTATTCAGTTGGAAGAAGCAGCGTGTTTGTTTCTAATGAAACATCTTCATCCTAAAGCAGCAAATTCCTGTTTCTCATTCCCTCACGTTTTCATTTCTTCGCTAATTAGTCAACACTGAAGCCCAGCTGTGCTTGCTCTGAGCAGTCATCACATAGCTTTAATTGGTAGGTAACTCAGTGCCAATCCTTAAGTATAGCCTTTCTGTTGTAAAGTGTGTTTTTACAGAAAGTATCCCTGAGGCTTAGATTCAGACGTACCAGAAAGTGGAGCACACAGCAGAAACTAAGGAATAATTTCTCTGTGAATTATGATCCTTTTACCAGTATCTCAATACGAGTGAGTGTATGAAAAGCAGAATAAAATATTGTATACACTCGTAAGATTGCAAGAGGAACGGACGGAAATCTGTCTTGTAGTGGTACTAATGTATTTTTAAGTGTTATTCTGTGATAGCACTGCTTGAATGCTTGAAAACCATTTGTTAAATAATGCATCCAGTTTCCTCCTTTGTTACAACACCTATTTCTCCATGACTATGCTTGCTAAATGCTATTTTTAATATTCGGCACAGCTAAGGCTATACCTATAAATACTTCTTCATCCTTGCATTTTTAGTTTATTTCTGGGACAGCTCATCAGATTGAGAAGTGCTTTGAGAAATGATTCTTGTTATTTTCATACTGGATTGAGCACTAATTTGTCGTGTTTGACACACGCTATTCATCATGAGGTTTGGCACCAGTGAAAAAGTACTGTAATGCCAAAAACTAAGTGCACTTCAACTGCAGCAAAACCAGGAAAGAGCATTCCTGACAACATTGTATTTCAGCATAAGGTTGAAGCATGAGAAGATGCAGTTACGGGACTAGATCTGCAATGCAGAAAAAACACAGGCTTCTCAGAGTAGTTTCTTGAATGGCAAACAGATTCTTCCTTGAGAATCAAATAGGTTTGTATTTCATACAGTTGTGGTATTACGTCACTCTGTGTAGTTACATATCGGGAAACACGAAGCTGAAGTTGGGGCTTTTTTTTCCACATGCAGAGTATTCGGTATCCCCGCTACTAACGGAGCTTGAGGCAGTGGGCAGGTACATGGTGTAGTTTGGGGTTTTCTGAGTGTAGTGGCTCAACATAAAATGTCATATCCACCCAGGGGTGCAAGACCCCCTCGCCGGGGTCAGACCCAGGCTCTGCCTCACTCGGTGTCCTTGCCTCCACAGAGGATGTCCAGCGAGTCCATACGAACAGGGGCAGCCCAGGGTGCTGCTCTCCCAGGACACGCATCCCGCCCTCCGCAGATCTTAAACTTTTCAATGAAAGGAGAGTGAAAATTCCGTAGGTAGGAGCTCTAGGGGACATTTCCCGGATTTCCCAAAGCGCCCTCTGAAGGCGCAGAGAGGCGGCCGGCAACCACAGAATCCCGCGGCAGCAGGCTCCCGCCGGGGCTGTGTGGCGTGAGAAAACAAGCGCTCCCGGTGTGCCTCAGCCGGGCCGCGCTGTGTTCTGAGAGGTCACCGCTCCTCCCTCCCGGTGCTGAGGGCTCAGCTCTGGCTCCCCGGCCCCGGCCCAAGACCCAGGGCGCCTCGCCGTGCTGCCCCAGCCGGGCCGGGCGGACTGGCGGGGGGCGCTGTGGGCTCTGCTGTGGGCTCTGCGGCGGCGCTCCGGGCTGCTCCCTCCGTGGTGCCGCCGCCGTGGGCGGGGCAGCCGCTTCCCCTTCCGCTGCCCTTGTTGCCGGCGGGAGGTGACAGGACCAACAGCCGCGATGTGGCGGAACGTGCTGGTGAGGCCCGGGGAGAGCGGCCCGCTGCCGCCGGGGGTCTGTGGAGCTCGCTCAGGGTGCCCGCTCGGCTGCGGGACTCGGCCGTGGTGGCCGCCCTCCCTGCCGGGCGCTGCGAAGTGACCTGCAGGGGTCGGGGGAAGGTCTTACGCGGCCCACTTGCTCCACGTAGTGCTGAGCTTCAGGGACTTGAGAGAATAAGGTTGAGTTGGGGGGCTTGGATACGCTTAGCTCGTCTCTAAGGAGATAGATTTTACAGCGTGTTTATTTGGGGTGGGTAGGGAGAGGAGACGCTTTGTCCCGTTACTTGCAACCAGCATCACCTGGATGTTTGCCCGCCCCGTGGCTGCGTTTTTAGCAGTGGTAACTTTGTGGGAACGGTGTGTTGTCCATGGTGCTTGAAGGAGGCCGAGGCCGCTGGCAGCTTAGAGCTGCCGCGCTTTGAGCCTTGATATTTTAGCGAAGGCAGACCAAAGAACTGTATACAGGTCATTGATTTTGGCAGGCTACCGTATATGATCAGTCTGTGGAAACAGATTCCAGCTCAGGACACAGCAGGGTGATTTAAGCTGTGTGTGTGGCGGGGTGGAGGTGCCTCCTGAGCACTGTGAAGGTTATCTCCTGTGCTGGTGGCTCCTAGGTGAACTGCAGCAGTGACAGGAATTCGTTGTCCTCACAAACACGTTTGTCATAAATGTTATTGTCCCTTTTCCTGGTTAGACACAGAGAATGGTGCCTAAAACAGGTCTAAGGGGCAGAGGCTGAGATTTCTGCTGAATGGATACTACCTGAAGGTTATGCTGCGGATCCATAAATTTGTTGTATCTTACTGAAAGTATTTTTCCTGAGTTTTTCCTTTTCAGGTAGCTAGTCCTTTACATAGTCTGCTAAAACAATTACTGGATTCAAAACTAGCATGTTTTGGTGAAGTTTTGTGTGTTTGTTTGTTTTTAAAACCCTTTTTTTTTTTTTTCTTTTTTTTGCTGCCCCACTTCTACCTTGCTTTTCAAAGAAACAATTTCTACCCAGTGTGGACAGAGCTGTAAAATGTCACTGTTTTTAAAACACTGTTTATCTTTTATTTCAGGCTCTTCGCCAGATTTCCCAGAGAACCATAAGCACTGCTACACGCAGGCAGCTTGAAAATAGAGTTTCTGAGAGTCAGAAGCTTTTTCAGGTATTGAGTGAGTTAATGTCAGTAGATTAACAAGGTTTTAGTAGATCATAACTGCATGGTTTTTTTCTAAAGAACTGGTCAGGCTCCCCTTTACATCTGAAGAGAGCTCTCAGAATCAGTTGTATGACTAGAGCATTTGCAATTAGCAGTTATTTTCTGCAGAGGTTAAGAGTATTTGTATGTGCATACTTGACTTACTGACTCTTTAGGGTTTTTTCACCCTGTGAAATGATTTGTACCAGAGTTTCTCATAAGTATTAGGCATGGTACAAAGATAAAGTACTCTGAAATGAGTTGATATGGGGGAGTAGGTCCGAAGAACAAGTAGAGAAAAACAGCAAGAAGACAGAAATACAATGAAAAGGTAAACCTGAAATCTTACAGCTCTATCTATAGCTCATAGATGAGCCCCATAATTTTTAATGAGGATGTGGTATTACTGTATTTCTCAGTTATGAAAACAGTAAAGGTCTTAAGTGATTGGATTAATTCCTAGGAAATTACTGAATTTTTACAAATAGTTTCTGAATTATTCTGTTCCTGATTGATAGGGCCACTGAGTGAAGTAGTAAAAGCTGAGAACGCTCAGGAGAGTAATCCCAAGTGTGAGCCACAACCTGGAGCTGTAGCTTCATACTGAGCATAAATTGGGCTTCAGCAATGTGAAAGGAGGGACCAAGTATATTAGAAGCCCCACTTAAATAGTTTAGTGTCTTACTGCTTTCCTTTCCCCTGAAAGAGAAAGCCAGTCTTGTTGAGACACTAACTATGGAGCACGGTGTTTATTGTGAGCCAAGGGGAAGGAAATAGGAGGGTGACGTTGGTGATGGGAGGGGTCAGAGGTTCAGTTTCTGCTAGCAGAGATCTCTAGGCATATCTCTTCCTCCTTTCATTCCTTTCTTGTGCACAGCAAGTTAAGCTGGGCTGGGTTGCAGGTCACCAGCATTGGAGGCTGGCTTGAAGTCCAGAGCAGTGTGATCTTGCTGACAGGGGTAAAGATCATGTGGATCTGGTGCTTAGGAGTTTTACTTTGGGTGGAGCAAAACAATTTCCTGTATGCCAGCAAGTGACAGTACAGACTCCTCCCCTTGTTGCTCCCTGTAGCAGGAATTGGCTATACTGGGAATGGATGGGAAGTTTCTAGGGATGGTAATCACATCCTGTGCACCTGACGGGTCTGGCAGAGGTGTCAGAAGTGCTCAGGCATCTGCCAGTCATTGCTTTAGATATGAATTGTGCACATGATTTATTATACTCCCCTAGTGAATCATCACCTGATACCAGAGTGAAAGCTTTTAAGACGAAGTGGGATCTAAATAAGGTTCAGTGTCTTTTGGGAGTCGGAAAGATAGTGTGGGGTAGTAATTTTTCCTCTGGGTAATTATGAAATAATTGTATTGGAACAATATTGCAAGAACTGCATATAAATAGTTTGTTTTTGTCACTTATTTCCATTAGGAGGATAATGGCCTCCCAGTGCATCTTAAAGGTGGGGCAAAGGATGCTCTGTTGTATAGAACCACCACGGGTCTTGCAGTGTGTGGTAAGGCTAATACTAAAATATTTATGCTCTCGTACAATTTCCTGTGCACTGATATTAAAATCGTTTTTCTTTGGTACAATCTCCAACACGGATGGTGTTTTCTCTGTAAAATAATTACTCAATTTCTTCAGTCTGTTCTTCAGAACATGCAAAGTTTATGTAGAGAAGAAAAAAAAGCACATTTGGCCATGCTGGATATTTATTTGTGCTTTTTCCAAATCTAGATTTTCAGATGGCTTTTTCCGGGACTAAGTACCGTGGGCTGAATACTGCTTCAGGTTTCATGTATGGTGTTAGAGAAAAATAGAACTACTTCGCCTATTCTGCAAAGGAGTAATGTGTAATTACAGCACATACATGAACCAGTCTTTGCACTCACCTGATTCTTCTTAGTGCTAGGTGATACTCAGTGTACTGAGTTTTCATGTGCTGTGAAAACTAGCAGAATTATAACCAAGGTTCATATACTGTATATATTTAACCTTTACGTTACTTGTTACATAATTTTGCAATGGCCTCTAACTTAAATGTGTTGATCAGATTTTCAGTTCAGCTGCTTTAAGAATGAGTAACCATTACTTCATGATTGTGAGAGACATGCCTCTCCCCACATTTTTTTTTGCCTCCATCTCTTTATTTTTGTGCAGCCTGTGGAGAGGTATTTAAGGTTTTGTATTTTTTCTCTAAAATATTAATAACCAAAAAAACAATTGAGACGTGGCTACAGAAATGTTTTGTCTGAATTGCAGCTGCTTATTGTCAGTATTTCTTCTGGAACAAACTGGAAAGCTGACTTGAAAGGAATTTCGTTTGCTAATCTGAAAATATCTTTTCTGTCTCTTAATTCAGGAACAATCTATGCTTTATATTACCTGCTTCTCTCTTCAATGCCCAAGAAGCCGAACTGATTCCATTTGAGGATGCCTCAGCGATTAACATCTCTTTGTCCGGTTCCCATGTGACTATGGTGGCAGCTTATTATAAGCAGCTGGCTTAATGATTGGAATCATAAGTTAATTGTAACATGTAGACTGCAATCAATAAAGCAGTTTTTACGTGGTGTAGTGGATGTCTGGGCTGTATCATGTGTTTATGTGTGTGAGCATTTTTGGTCACAGGGTTGCCAAGCTGCTGAAGAGGGCTTTAAGGTTGCTGGCAGAGGAGAGCCTCAGTCCGTCCCACTCCTCATCTCAGTTTGATGCCAGTGCCAGCCACAGATGCCCAGAGCCAGGAAAGGGATCCCCGGTCAGCAGGAGCACCTGCAGAACAGCACAAGGGACTCACAGACATTCCAGCCAGGAAGTCTGTCTCCTTACAACTTCAGTGCCTCTGTGTGAATGCACACAGCATGGGGAATGAACAGGAGGAGTTAGAGATGTGCTCATACCTGCAGGGCTGTGATCTCAGTGGCATCACAGAGAAGTGGTAGGATGGCTCCTACAATGGGAGTGCTGGGATGGAAGGACAGGCAGGGAAGATGAGGTGGTGTTAACCTCTATGTTAATGACCAGCCAGAGTACCTGGAACTCTGCCTGGGAATGCAGGGACAGGTGATACTGTGGTGGGGGTCTGTTGCTGGGCACCCAACCAGGAAGACTGAGTGGGTGAGTCTATAGCCAGACAGACATACATCTATAGATAGACAGGAGCAGCCCTGGGTCTCATGGGGAACTTCACCCCAGTATCTGTTGGAGGGACAACACAGCAGGGCATAAGCATCACTTGTAAGGTACTGTAATGGCTCTTACTAGCTTGATTATTGCAATTACTGGGGAAAATCATCATGGAAACACATTGTAGCTGTGCATCCCTAGTTCAGTTTTATATTCCTAACAGAATTTTTGCCTTTTTAACCTTGTCAAGTTGCTACTTTTGGGTTATTATGCCCAAAGTCTGGTATTGACTCTGTAACAAATAGAGCTTCTAAAAAAATCCCAAACAATTTCATCAAAATAATCCTTTTGTTTCTCTTCTCAAGGAAACAGTGGAATTTTCAAAATGTGAAAACAAGCTCAAAAATCTAGCCTCCCACTACAGTGCTATTTTAAGCCTCTTGTGGATTTAAGTTTGTTTCCAATTTTTCATTGCTATCCTGGAGAACCAGAGTATGTTTGTTAAACTTGAGGCAAACTGGAAGAGAAGGGTGAGTGTACTCAGAACTCTCTAGTAAAACCAAAAATCTTGAAAAGAAAGGTGACTGAGGGAATACCCCTCAAGGATAGTAGCTTCTCCGCACAGGTGGGTTTGGCCAACTGCATGACTAAAAGAATAAGAAATACCTGGATGGATTTGTTGGAAAAAGGTTTGGGAAGTGGGGTACAGCCTATCTCAAGATGAACATTGATGCCTACAAAGAAGAGAAACGTCTTGGCACAGTGACCTATACTGCACAGAATCAGTCTGCTCTGTGTGATGCTGGTAAGGCTTCTGCTGCCATCATGTGCCCAGGGTTACCCTCAAGATGTGGACCAAGTGATGGGCATCTGGAGGGCAACATAAGGAAAGATCAACGTATTTAAGAGGCCCATATCTTTTCCTGTCCACAGGAATTACAAAAAATTTTGAATGGAATAATTATTCAAGTAGTCCAAATTATAAAAATCCGGGGATGAGCTAGGCAGTATGTGCAGCCTAGCTGTTGTATGTGCAGCCAAAGCAGAATGTGCAGCTGTTGTTGTTCTTGCACTGAGCCGTGTCTCAAAGTGCACTGTCCCGGGATCTGCAGCAGACTGAGAGCTGTGGTGCCGGCAGCAGCCCTGGAGGGAGTGCACGTGGGGTAAATGCAAGCTAGGAAAAAGCTTCATACCACAAAGCAATCACTATTTATAGTCAGAGCCTCGAAATGTTATTTGAATGAATGTCAAATGGCAGAAACGTGTTCTGGCAGAGTTGGGTCTAGTAACCCCGAGGTCTGTCCCTGGAGTGTGCAGCTGGAGCAGGCGGAAAAGCGGGTGGCATTGCCGGGGCCGCGCTGTGCAGCTGCCGGGCGCTCACGGGGAGGCGCCCGCGATCCGCGCGCGCGCGAGGGGGGGAAAAGAAAACCGGGAAAGCCCCGCCGTCAGCTGCTCAGCACCATTTTATGGGACTGCATTACAACACTAGCAGGGAAATTCCCATCTACTGTGCAGTCTAGACATGTATTTCATTGCAGGCTCATCCACATCACAAACTGCAAGGTGTAAACTGGGTGCCTCTATTGCCTATACCGTCTCTCTCTAGGAAAATACAAAAAGAGAGCTATCTTCTCTATTGCTAAAATATCTGAAGATCTACCTTCAATCTCCCTATGGGTATTGTACAAGTAGCAGAAAATAAAATAAGCAACATCCATTACTCCTTGCTAATGTGAAAAAAGCTGTAATTTTAAAAGAATAAAATGGTCACTAATATGAAGTCATGGGCTTCTAGCAGTTAGTACACTCAAATTTTTTGCTTTCCTTGTCTGATCCTAGTACTGTGGTGCTTAATTACAATCTTTAAATCACTGTTGTCTGGGATTAGGTGCTATACCTTACTGCAGTCCTACTTTTGATCTGTGTTTAGGCAATACATATAGTATGTCTCCCTCCAAAATCTTTCATGTAAACTGTATTTGCTATTTCAGGTTAATGTAAATTTATTTTTCAGTTGCTGTTATTAAAATTGGTAGCTATCATTTTAGTAAATTTTGCTTTAAAGGATGGGAAAGTCTCCCAGAGCTGAGGACATGGGAATGCTCTCCTTGGCTTCCACTGAGCTGAATCGTTCTAAGTATCACCCCAAAAATTTGGGGGCCAATATCTGTTAGATAGGCAGTGACTACTTCATCTCTTCTACTTTCCTTGCCATTCTACTTTGCATTATATAAGCTTTTAAACTTAGCTGGCTTTAAGGTTAACAAAGAAAGCTTAGTAGTGTGCCAGCTTTGTCAAAAAAAAAAAAATTCTTCATGCTACTGTAAGAGAAATTACTATTCAAATAATAATCAGATGAAACAGAAGAAAATTAAATCCTTAGTACTGCAGTTCCAGGTTCCACAATCCTTTCTGAGACTGCAGATGTACAGACCATGTTTTACTTTCTCCATTTGGAAGGTAGCTCAGAATATCAACTCTTAGAATGGTGCCCTGGGCTACACTTTCTTGGCCACTGAATATATGTATAGATCCAATTAGCCTGACACACACAAAAATTTCCCCAGTAAAAAATCCGAGTACTAATAATAACACAAAAACACAGCACTGACTTCCTAAAACACACTGTGAAAAAGTTCAGAAACTCTCATAAGTAAAAAGAAAACCCCAGGGAGATCTCTAAGTGTATGATCTTCATTGTACTTTTTTTTTCTTTTTCCAGATCCCAGAGTAAAAATACCACTTTTCTAATGTTGCTTACCCTGGCTGTCACTGCTCTGAACTATGAGAAAGCATGATGAATTTTTTTTTGGCTTTTTTCGTATTATGCTGTTGCTCCTTTCTCTCCCATTCTTTCTCAGTTCTTTCAAATATCAGAGCTGGAGGTTAACCTCCATGGTTGCTAGGGTGAATCAGACTTTCAGAGGCAAAATCAATCTGATCAACCTGACTTGACCCTAAATAAGGTATTTAGGGGATGAGTAAGCCAGAACCAATGTATCTTTTCATGTGCATGCTTGTGCGATTATTTTTTTAAAGAAGTTCCTTTTAGCAATAACACCACCTTCCCTAATCTAACTTGCCTGAGCCTTTCCACTTATTTTTTCAGTACTCAGTCAGTTCTGCTGTAAAAATAATGGCTTGTCCAGAAACACAATCTGAGAAGAATCTCTTGGCTGGACTGTAGTTTTTCTGAATGTAAGTATTCACACAATCACAGAATTAACTAGGCTGGTAAAGACCTTTGAGATCACCAATCTGATCTATATTCAAACTCAGAGGGCAACACATACAGTCTGTGATACATGTTTTGGTCCTGCCTCAGTATTTTTGAAGAGCTGCTGTTATTATTCACAGGTTTTCTATTAGACTTTCACAGCTTCCCCCAAAACACATCTAAAGCTAAAAGCACACTTGTATCTATTTCCTCAAAAATATGCATCCTTGCAAAAAGTGGTCATTGGCTGGGATTCCTGTTTATAAATGTTGTTACAAGACAAATTCATTCTCAGGGGCTGGGGAGGTACTTGAGGGAAGGGGTTATCCCATGGAGTCCCCAGTCAGGCAGTTCTGAGTTTAGATCCTCAGAGAAAACCAGTGTCAGTATACAGTTCACTAAGTTCTCAAAGCATTCACTCCCATTGCATATAGCCTCCTGAGTCCTAGAGAAAACTGCCAAAGAGAGATGAATTTGGCCTTTGCTTATGTGTTTCTTTGAGCTCCCAATCCACTAATCTGAACTTTCTGAAACATAAGGATCTTTTGTCTCTTCAGTCTGGTTTATCAGGTGCAATCTTATCATCTTCCTTCTGCCTCCACGGTATTTTATTCTTTTATTATTATGTTAACCCGCTTTAGTATTTTCGTTCATGAAAATGTCTGTCCTTGCCTTGTTGGGTCTCTGCTGTCTGCAAGAAAAGGCAAAATGCTGTCTGGTGGGCATGGAAATAAATTGAAAAGTGATGATCTGGTAAGATCCAGTAATATTTAAGCTTTACGTATACCAGAACATGGAAGGAGTTACTACAAAAAAGACCACAGGGGGCCTGGAGTTTTAAAGTTACCTAAGTTAAGGTTTCCTAAAGAGAATTGTTGCAAACTAAGTATGAAATGAACAAGTTCACAGTATTGCTTTAAAAGCATATTTCAGCATAAGCACTTTTCTCTGTGAACACTTGTTTGACTGCTACAGAGTTGTAAAAGAGAAGTAGAATGTCTTGTGATATGTCAATCTAATAAAATGGTATCCTTGACCTTAGATATGTAAGACCTTAGACCTTGACCATGACATATTTGTGGAATACCTCTCTTGAGGCTGCCTGTGAAGCTTACCTAGAGATACAGTCCCCTGTGATTTCACCAGGAGCAGCAGAAGAATGTTTTCCTTGAAAGGAACAGTAGGATGTTCAATGGAGATAATTAAAATGTGCTATTTGGGTTAAACATTTGTAGAGGGCTTCTCAGGGCCAAAGAGACATAGTCCAGTTTTAACAATATCTGAAACAGAAGAAAAAAAAGTTAAATACTTTTAGATGGCTGTCTTGTTTTTCCACAGAAGTTTTTCCCTTTTAGCCAAGAAATCTGGGCTGTGCAGGGTGCGAAGTACATGATCTGTCCGAAATGTTCCTTCTTACAGATTAGGATTCTTCTAAGAGTTTCTATGCAAATCTTATGGTATCATCCTCATCAATGTGACTGTAACATGATTCATAGATATTTGGAGATGCCTTTGGAAATAAAAGGGAGAGAGGGAGATTCAGTGCTGTTAGATGTTATTGCAGCTGTTGAGACAGTTTGTTCCCAGTAACTGTGAGCGGCTTCTGTTCCTACAGGGTTCTGTGGGGGTCCCTCCCCTGCCGTGTAGCCCTGGCAGAGGGGCCCTGAGGGCACAGACACGGGGCTTCCCTGCCCCTGCTCAGCCTCGTTCCCATTGGTTGGTTTGTGTTCCCTGCGCGGGCAGAAGGACCCTTGGTCCCGTGACTGGAACAGTTCCTGGGCAGAGCTCCGGCCATGCGGCTGGAGAACATCCCAAGCTTGGGAGATGGAGAAGTCGTGGAATTCAAAATTGTTCTAGGGAGAAAAGGGTTACAAGCATCGCAGGTCACTGGGCCTGATGGTGTTTCTGTAAAAGGCAGTATATATGCAAAAAATCGTAGTCATATTAGACAATATCTCCATTGTAAGCCCCCCCTACAGTCTCCCTTTCCTAATCCCACCTTTCCCTTTTACCCTATGTCCTATTACCCCCAGTGTATTCCTAATCCGTTTTTTCACCCATGGTTTCCCTCACAAAACCATGCTTTTGCCAATTGTTTCCCCAAAAATCCCTTTCCAATGCCGAGTGGGGGATGAAAAGGGGGAGGGAAGAAGTTAAACCCTCTCCTGCCTCAGTTTCCCCACAAAGCATGCTCAGAGAGTCCTGTCTCCCTTCTGTCAGCCCTAAGATGTTCCACAGAATCTGATTGGACATTTAAAGACTCAGGAGGGTGGCCTGTTTTGTTTTGAAACTGTTCTTGTTATGTTTATCCAGTTGTTTTCATTCTCCTTTTATTAAAATAAAACGGGTGAGGTGTGGGGGTCCCTCCCCTGCCGTGTAGCCCTGGGAGAGGGGCCCTGAGGGCACAGACACGGGGTTTCCCTGCCCCTGCTCAGCCTCGTTCCCATTGGTTGGTTTGTGTTCCCTGCGCGGGCAGAAGGATCCTTGGTCCTGTGACTGGAACAGTTCCTCGGCAGAGCTCCGGCCATGCGGCTGGAGGAATAAACATCTCTGAAACAGCTATCAAGAATCTGTCTGTCCATATATATTTCCTTTCCACGGGACTCCTGGTTTGATATATGCGTGTTGCAGGATCCCCACTGCAACAGGGTTCCAAGGAGAAGCTTGTGATTCCATCAGGACCTTTAAGTTACTAATGTGTTCTTAATAATAATTGAGTTATATATGTTTATGTAATATAGAAATGGTTCTACATTGTTTCATCTCAACATGAGCACTTACTCTGGATGACTAATGCTCTGGGACCTGAAGTTTATAATGGAAAGGCTGACACACACTCAATCTTATCTCTCATAGCACTATGCAAAAGGGAATTATATAATTAAAACATTATAATGATCTCTATTGCTCAGTGGGAAGTTACAAGTCCCACAGGAGTCAGGCCAACTGTGTTATCAAGGTTTATTCAGTCATCTCTTAGGAGCAGTGGGCACATTTTGCTAAATATAGTGTGGTGTGCTAATAAGTGCTCTGTGTGGAGCATTGCACTGGGATCACTGTGCCACAGAGCTGGAGTGCAGTGCATGGGATGTTAGCACACCTCCCTTTAGCTGAGATTTTCAGAAAGAAGTGCTTAAGCTTAGGCTGCTAAATTCATACTCTGGCATTTACATAAATAGCCTGATTTTTCAGAAGAGCAATACCAAGAAATTCTCTTCTATTAAAATAATAAAATAGAAAAATGTCTTACAACAACAAGAAAAAATTTTATGGTTTCTGGAAATAGTGCTCAAATGTATCACCAGATTTCTGGGAAAAGAAGAGGGGAACCACAACTTTTGGTTTCCCCAGCTTAATTAATTGTGGGCTGTAAATGCAGTTTCTGAAAGAAAGGCACAAAACAGGTGTGGTGCAAGAGAGACAACACTATTGGCTGGGCTGTATATGATCTATTTTACAGAGTTAGGCAGGAATCTCTGTCACAATCTGTAAATCTCTGTTTGGGTCTGAGATCCAAAAGCAGAAAAACAGATGAGTAGGACCTGAAAATCACATCTTTTGATCAGCACCAGGCTCATTTACTGATCTTATTCTGGTTCCTGGTAGAGAGGTATTTACATGAGCAGACTACAAAGCTTTGCTCCAGCAGAAGAATTCACTGTCTAAAGTACCAGAGATGAAAAGTAAAAGTGCTTGATCCAGTGCCTAAACTGGGGTGCCCAACACCATCTCAGGTTATACTTGAGGCATTTTCTTGTTAGTAAATACAACGGAGGACCTGCAGGACATTCATACACTTGTGTTATAACAATGAGGGACTATCAGGAGGCCTCTGACACCCAAAACAGCACCAGGGGCTTGCCTCTGCCTCCTGGGTGGTCTGCAACAGTTTGAGATTTGTCAGTGTATGTGGGTCCTCGTCTGTAGCTGGCAGCTCCACAAGAGATCTCTGATGCTGCAGAACACTCAGACAGCTCTTGAGCCCACTCTGATAGCAACAGATCCAAGCCCCATGGATGGTGGGTGGCCAAACTGCTCAGGCACTGCTGAGTTCATTAACTCAGGTCTTCATCAGCCACTGCCGAAGTTTAGATGCTGGGCTCACGTGCAGGCACCTAATGTACCATAACCCAAAGCCAAATGCCACCTGAGGTGACCATGCAGGACAGAACAGGGAGCACAGCCAATGTTCCTAAAGAGCAAAGCTGCAATGGTGGGGCATGTATCAAGGAGTACGCATCCCCTGTCTGTTTCTCAGCCACTCTGGAGATTAGAGAAGCAGACTCTGAAGTTTTTATTAGAAAATAAGGCCCCAACAGCTACTCCTAGCATAAAGGGACCTCATCTTGCAGCAGCTGTTCTTAACTGGGGAAGAAGATCACGATGTAGTAAAGCCCCATGTTGTGATGTGCCTTAAACAGGAAATCCCCTAAACACATTTCAAAGGGCACTGGGCAGAGGGTAAAGGAGCACAGCTCAGATTTACCAGAAGCCTATTTTAAAAAAAATGCTAAGCAGATAAAATTATTTATTTATTTATTTATTTATTTATTATTTCTGTTAAACAAATAAGAGACATTGGAGCTAGTAGCAAACACATTTCTCTGGGTAAAAAATACATGCAGAAATCAAGACAATGCCAAACCCAAGACATGTTCACTAAACTGGGCTGACTAAAAGCTAACAGAGTAGCGAGGCCAGCTGGAGAGCATCCAAGAGAGCAGAGGAAAGGGCATATGAGAGGAGACATTTTAACAGCTTCAAGTGAAGCCTCTCAGCAGGCTGTAGGGGTGTTGATACCCGAAAGAGAGACTCAACTCCAACAGGTGAAAAAGGCTGTCAGCAAAGAGTACATGGGAGTTTTCAAGTAACCTTTAAAAGTAGAAACAAAAGCCAATAGTTTTCTGTTTACACAACGGAGTGCTTCTGATACTGAAGCACAGGGCAACATCTATTTATAATCCAAATAAATCTTATGTTCTGGTATTTGGAACTGTCAATATTCAGCATACTGGGAAGCAGCAGCCACAAGGCTGCATTAAGAAATGCTGATTTAGATCTGCATTGTTTTGCTCCATGTATTTTCCTCCTTAGTCACTAGCCAATTAGAACTTCTGCAAAAGAAACAGGTTTCTTTTTCAAAGCTGTCTCATATGGAGCTCATAAACGTTGTGACAGGTGACACCTAGCCTGTGCTTTTAATGCCTGTGAGCTAAACTCTTGCCTGTTTCTTTTTTCCACAAACCCTCAAAACTTCCAAGTCTCCATCAATATCTGTGATAGGTAACATGCAGATGAGAGCCCCAGATGATAGGTCCCAGGAAAGTATATATAATCTAGGCTATCCAGCTCCTTGGGCCTGGTGCATTCCCCAGCTGTGTCCTAGCCCAAGTTTTGCCTCTGGTGCTCTTTCTTTTGCAGAGGAAAAAGCTGTGTTGAATGCCACAATATTCCAGTTTGAATATCAAGGCACTGAGATTGAGAAGCTGGGGAGAGTGTGGAGCTTGGAGTGGATGGTGGTGACCATGGAGTCCATCTCCCATGAAGTTTAGAAATGATCAAAAAAATTACATGACTGTCAAATGCAGACATACTGTAACAGCAAAAGGGGTTTTAGCAAGACTGGTGGAATCTGTACCTCTGACAGTCACGTGCAAGAAGGAATCTCCCAGTCTGGCTTCTTTGCTCTCTGACAGTTTGCAGACATGCCAGTTAAGCAAGCAATTTTTTGCAGTAAACTAAGGCTATTTTTGTGGAATCAAGAGGGCTGGAACTTGATGATCTTTAAGGTCCCTCCCAACCCATATCAATTTATGATCCAAAGATACAGGTTTCTCTGGTGTAGCTGTATTTTTTTATTTCTGATGGCTGTGCTCATAGTCATATTCTGGACAGCTTGCAACTCACCTAAAACAAGTTATTATCTATTGTCAGCTGCTACAAACCAGGTCCCCGAAGTATGCTGTTAGTACTAAGTATGGTATGGAGATTTCTCTTTGAAGTCCTGGTGTACTTGAAATAACAGGTCATGAACTAAATGGCCTCTCGGGATCTTTTCCAGCTTCATTTATTATGGTTCTGTACGTTCGCATCAGATTCACCTGTCAGAATGCTTAAGGTTTTGAATGTTTGTCCTTGCTGAACTGAGGGTTTGGGGCTGACCTTTACATACTCTAAACCTTCTTGGAAAGATATGTATTGGGATAGAGTGCAGCAGCTGATTATTCCCCCTTGACAGCTTTCCTCCAACCTGTTCTTCAGTCAGGGGAATCACCACATCCTCAATGCCTTTTGTGTCTGTGGTGGAAAGACAACATCAGGTGGTCTGATGACAAGGTATTGAGTCTTAAAATTCCACCCCTTCCCCCCACCCCCTGCATCATTAATTATTCCACTGTCTGCAACAAAAGGATCAGGTCAATCATTAGCTAATGCAACCTGAACTTTCAATAGTTTTGAATACTTTGCCTGTTCAGAAAAAAGCTTATCTTCTCCATAAGACTACCTGCCACCTACAGAGACACTGCTGTCCCAATAGATATTGATTTCTTATACATATATAGAAGTACTAAGATGAATTAGCAAAATGTCCCTGTTCAGAGCTTGGCATTGCACCATTTCAGACTTTGTTGCCATTTAGTAGCAAGAGATTCTTCGTAGGAAGAAATTACTTTGCAATAGTTGAAGGGCTACCAAATATAGGGAAACCCATGGCTATTAAACTTTCAGCAGATGTTGAATCCAATTAGGTACTTGGTGAGCACTGTACTATAATGTTCTGCAAGTAACAGCTAGTGGCTAGTGATTTCTAAAATTATTTTAATTTTTCAAAATTATGGGTTTTCTCAGTGAATCATCATTCTTTCACTGAGAACCCCTCAGCTACATGAAGATCTGCATTCAGAATTCTTTGTGGCTAGTCCATTGCTGTGACAGGAACAGTTACATTAAAACACACAGTGATACCTGAAAAATATACAGAGTCACTGTCCTCAGTTAATTTATTTTCTTGTCCTCTTTAATCAAGCAAGATTTGTACTGGTTTCACAGAGGAATGCTTCCTGAATAGATCAGGACTCTGTCACAAAGTAATGAACCAGCTTCTTTGAAAGAAGGCAACTTTATTTAGAAATGTTATAATATAAAGTGTGTTTGTGTATATATGTGGAAGGGCTTATAAGATCCTTGCATCTATTTTTTCCAATTTTAGTATTAAAGATCTATATTGTTTTAAAAAATTACTGCCTACAAATTATCTGGATTTTCTCAGACTCCCAAACTCCATTAAATACCAGCTTCTTTCTATTTATATCTCTGCTTTTGAAAGATTTATTTACTTTTCCTCTTCCACTTATCTGGAGCCACAATAATTAACTTTCAGAACATTACATGATGGGAAAAACCAGTTACACAAATTAGAGAAATAAATAGTTGCTAAGGAAAACATACCTGGTAACGCAGATAATTATTTCATGGCTGCCACACTCTCCAGGGATGCTGCTTCCATAGTTGTTCCACTGAATGAGCAGATTTCAGATAGCACCAGTCCTCTCTGAATACTGCTAATACAGGAAGCCAATCCTCATTATGAGAGGTCAGACTAGTTCTGCTCTCTGAATACCAGCTCTGAAATGAACTTATCCAAATAAACAAACACCAGACCAAGTTCTTCTCCTGTCATTGACTGCAAATCTCTCAGACAAGGCAGAGCCTGGTGGAAGATGTTTAGTGTGTTTTGTCCTTCTGCATTTTATGAGTGCAGATATAATCCCGTGCAATATTAGTCTTATGACTGATTTAATAGGGAATAAAAAATATTCTGGAAAGGCTGTCCCTTGTGCAGTAAGGAATGAATGGGCCTCTTAAATGACTGTACTAAGACAGTGTTTAACTTAGATGCACTGTAGTAATAGATGCAGTGATAGACTGACCAGCAAAATACTTCCTGGGCAGATATACACAAGTCACTGGCAGCAGCAGAATTTTGCTAGTATAACACTTGATGCTTAATCTATATATTGTTTGATGTTCAA
Source organism: Corvus brachyrhynchos (assembly GCF_000691975.1). NCBI lineage: Eukaryota > Metazoa > Chordata > Aves > Passeriformes > Corvidae > Corvus > Corvus brachyrhynchos. The sequence continues at coordinate 160,796 of NW_008237423.1, forward strand.
ACAGCTGACACTTTTTAAAAATTCTTCCTCTGTGCAAAACATATACTCAAATGCATATATACATATGAATAACACATTTACCATATTCATATGTAAAGCAGATGCAACTAACTGTCAGGAAAACACAGAGGCCAAATCTAGTGTGATATTCACATGGAAATGATATTCAAGGTTTACAGTGCTGAAATGCAGAATGTCCTGTTTTACTCTGCCCTGGCAATGCAGTTTGAGGTAACAGAAAAAAAAAAAAGATGTGTCAGAAAGACAAAGTTGCCTGAATTACTCAAGACCCAAAAACATGTCAAAATTTCTAAGAAATTCCTGGTTACCTGAAATATTACTCTCACATACCTACACCAGAAATGGACAATATTATTAAAAGTATAAATATGAATTTAAATGTTGATTTTTGTATTTAAATTTGTCACTGTTTCAGTGTATCCAGATTAAATAGCAAAGAAAATTGTCGAGCTGGAGTGCAATGGTCTTAATGTGTTTAACACTTGTCTAAGAAACAAGCAGACAGGAGAGTGTTGGTAAATGTTTATGCATTTCAGAAATGCCTTCTGCATCACATACTATGTACTCAGACTATGAATGTACATAGCAACAGTGCTGATTAAAAACAACCCATTTAATTACTGTGATATATGGAAGCACATGCAATTTGTTGGTGTATTTTACATGTAAATGATCTTAGAAGAATCATGGTTAGAATAGTTAGAATAAGGAGTTAAGGATAAGAACAAAATCCTGCTGCCCCTGGAGTCAATTAATTGTTTACTCTTGCCAGCTCTGAGTCTTATTTCACACAAAGAAATTAAACAAAGCTGGTCAGCTGAGAGGAAGGGGAGATACTCCTCTCGGCAGCATCTAGGTCTGTGAAGGATAGTGTATGAGATTCTTGCAGACCTGAGAGACCCCTTGTTTTCAAGGTCTCCACTCATGTAAATCCACTTGTAGCTTTACACCAAATTATTTAAACGTTTAAAAATAATACTTCTGAGTGATTTAACTTTTGCATAGAATAATGCATATTTTCTTCCAGCCTCACTTTTTTGCATTAATTGATTTTAACTATTTGCATAAAATCTTGGTTATCCTATGATGAAAAAAATCCACAGTAGATTGTAAAAAAATACTGTTGTAGTGCACAAGTGATAAAAATACCTCATTTGCATTAATTCACTTCCTGTGGATGGATATTTCTGTCTAACCCCCGATGTCCATTCTTCTGAAACTATTTTTCACACCACATTTATAGTCGTGTTCTTGGTGTATTCATTCAGGGAATTAAAGCTTTTAAAACATATTATTTCTTAGAAATATTGCTTTTCCATATCATATCTGGATAAGAAGAAATTCAATTTCCCATGCCAAAATGATGCCAAAAGAGAAAATCCATCTCAACAGCTGGGCAAGGGGGTTTAATAGGTCAAGAGTTTTATCAGCAGAGGAGATGTTGCTTTTGGAAAGTGCATTCTATCAGTACTAGACAACTGAAACTGTCCCGTGTCCCAAAGAGGAGCTGACTCACTTCCAAAGTGTCTGGAAATGTCAGCGCATGTCTTCTGGTTATCACTTTCTTTTCAGCGTTTGGGTTCTCATATAGATGACAGGTCTATTGCAGAAATGAAGCTCAGGAGACACAAGTCCACCTGCTGACAGGTCCTTGATCTCCCAGTCCTGTGGAAAAGTGCCCAGGAGCGGTCCTCTGCTAAAATATTAATCTCTGCTGTTGGTCACTTCCACCCCGGCTGGAACCCCCCCGATAACTGCCAGTCACGTCGTGCACGGAGCCGAAAGGGACCCAATGTGGTCCCGGAATTTCCCCGCCCGCTCACGAGCGGGGGTCCCAAGCTCTGCGGTGAGGCTTGGCCCCATCTCTCCCTCTCCCCGCCCTTCCCGGCCCTATTTTCCATCTTGTTCCCACAGCGGCGGCCCCGGGGGCCCAGGGGCGGCCTCGGCAGGCGGAGAGACAGACGGACGGTCGGT
>NW_008237423.1:163015-163275 GCF_000691975.1 Corvus brachyrhynchos
CCTCGGGCAGGGAAGGGCCCGGGTGTTTCGCCGTGTCACTCTCTGGCACGGCGCGCTGCAGAGGCCGAGAGACGCCGAGTGACCCGGGCAGGCTCCCGAGAGCGACTGATGGGAGACCCTCGCGGAGCCTGTCGCCCAGCGGACTGTTCGATTTTGGAAGGTGCAGTTCCTTTGGAAAGCACAGAATTTCAGACATGGGATATGGGCGCTGATTTTCCGCGGGGTCCAAGGGAGGGTCAGTGTGGCCGTGCGCACAGTCC
>NW_008237423.1:164043-209640 GCF_000691975.1 Corvus brachyrhynchos
GCCCCCCCCGGAGTCACCGCCGGAGGAGCTGTCACCGACCCCGGCACCCTGCGGCCGCCCCAGAAGGTCTGTGTGTGCCCGGGCAGGAGCAGGGGTCCCCTGCCCGCTCCGCCGCCGGCCCCCGTGTCCCGCTCTGTCCGCACGCAGCATGCACTCAGCCCCTTCCAATGCACCTTAGGCCGGGGTAGCAGCGCCGGGCTGGAAGCCGCCAGGGGATTAGGAAGGAGCGTGTGTGCGCGCGTTGGGCATGTCAGAGCCGGCTGCAGGCGTGCGGCCGGGCGGGCGGAGAGGTGCGGGGCAGAGCGCCCCGGGGCTGCTGGCTGTCAGCCCAGGGAAAGGGAAGGGGGAGCCCAGCGGGATGCCGGCCCCCAGCGCTGCTGGCGGACGGGTGCCTGGGCAGAAATGCGGGGAGGGGCGGTGATGTCCCGGAGACGGAGGCTCCCGGCGGCCGGAGGCTCCAGGCGGAACCCGCTGTCAGCGCCCAGCGCGCCTGTAGGCACGCTACCGCTGCGGCTTTGGCAGGAGCTCTCGCTTCCCTCCCTTGTGTGTTCAGCTGCCGGTGATGCTTTCTCCTGCTTCCAGTTTCTTATGTCTTTGATAGGTAGTGGGCTTTTCCTGCGGTTTTTTTCTTTTTCTCTTTACGTTAGTTTTTTCTTCTCGAAAGTGGTAAATGTCATGCACTGTGTGGTTTAGAAACGCTTTGGCTAAGTTTCTGTAGGTTGAATTAGTGCGAGATAGGACTGGCACTGTGAAAGCTCGGGCTGGACTTTTTCTAAGTGATTTCTAAAGATCCATGAGAAAACCTTTAGTCCTGACGCGAGGTCTGTTGCGTCCCTGCTGAGCCAGTGAGAGGAACTTTCCTCTGCCAGCTCTAGGCTTTCTTCCACGCACCTAAGTTTGCGAGAAGGAAACAGTGTTTCTAGGTTAGCAAATGAATGCTTCGGGTGAGATGGTGTATTTAATGAAACAAAAACGTGTATCAGGAATGGTAGACCTGCAGCAGTGGCAAACTCCTAGATGACTGTGAGATGATTAATTTCTGTTGCTCTTCAAAAGGATCAAAAGATGGCAGTCAAAGCTCACATGAGACTTCCAGGACAAAACGTCCTTTCACGTTGAATTTGGGCGATCCTTAAACTCACTGCAGGATGCTGTAGATCTGCCCAGGGGCAGCCGTTTCCCACGCAGAGCAGTGATACGAATTTGGAGCTTTCAGAGCATTTTAATACTAACCTTGGCCTTTCCTATGTTAGTGTCAGGGAGTCATCATGGTCAATATTACTCTTCTGTTTAGCCACTGGAACTGCCATTAGACTGAAACGTTTGCTTAGATTTTCACTGAGCTCTTGGTATTTTCATGTGCAGTAAAGGCATTTGGCTACGACAAGTATATACAGCTGCTCAAATGAAGCCTGTTAAGCTCAGTGTCAGTAACTGGGAAATTCCTGGATCTCCACTAAATGTGCCTCACAGGGTAGTCCTTTAGATGGTAGAAGAATATCGTTTTCCCTTTCAGTTGTTTCTGTGGACTACTGATTTATGTATTTTTCTTTTGTTTTGCTCTTGGCATCTTCCTGATAAAATCTGTTGCCTAATTGCTTTTGGAATTCTCTTTCCCCCAGCCTAATTATGATATATGATGCATTTATGACTTTATTCATACAAATTGTCACTCCCCTACTTCTTGAGATAGAAAATCCAAAATTTTAGAAACACTTACATGCATGTGTAGGTTCATATTAGACTTTCTTTAGACAAGGAAATAATTTGGAAGTATTGCTGGAGTAATTGGCAGTAATTTTACATGACCTAGGGCACATAGTTATGAAAGTATGGCTGCTTGCAATTAAGAACCACTAACTTGGCCTAATCCCACCTATTTTGCTAGACAACCTGCAGTGATTGTGAGACTTATGCCTGTCAGCTTTATATAGTGTATTTTAAATCTATTTTCTCTCAGGACATGTAAATGAATTATCAGATGTTGAAACATCATGGCTAGACAGATGTGTCAAATTTCAGTTGTGTTACACACACTTCTGTATAACCTATTTCAGACTTTCAAGAAATGAAGAATAGCACATTTGTAGGCAGAACCCCTAAAAAAAGTTTTATTACAGTTTCCAAACTGCCTTGAGACCAGTAAAACAAAGCTAACTAAGTGGTTCAACAGTTATGAAAAAGGAGCCGATTAAAATCTCCAGCTGAAAGAGACATTTAGTTGATCCAAGGCAGGAATGACCTCTGAATTAGCTATCATCACATTCAGCGATGAAGTCATGGAGCTCCCTTCTGGCTCCTGCCTGTGCGGAGGCACAGATCTTCACTGCACTTCCCTGATCAAATTAACCCTAACTAGGTTAAAGCTTCATGTGCTTACTGTGATTGGAAAGGGTTCAGCAACAAAAGGCACATTATTGCAAGACGAGACTGTCCAGTTAGTCATACGGATATTTCATCGTCTTGGACAGTTTTCAAGTCTAGAGGTTTCAACCTGGTCCCGTGGGTGGGGGCTGGGGATAAGGGAACAAAGTGAAATCCATGGTTTGTCTTTTTTATGTTTCATGAATACACCCACGCAATCCTTTAATCCACATGTATCATTTCCTTCTCCTTTCTCCCCCTTCCCCCCTTCCCCATCATTGCAGATTCATTCATGTTGTTGTGATCTGAAAGGGCAGAAATGAAGACAGCGCTGTGCTCGGCAGTCGCTGCTCTGTGTGCAGCCACCCTCCTCTCCTCCATCGAGGCTGAAGGTAACCTTCCCCTCCCTGCCCCCTTGCCCCGGTGCCTCGCTGACCAGAAAATCTCCCAATCAGCCTTGAGCTACTGGCTCTCTCCCTCTCTGTTTTTGAGTGTGAATACATCACCTTCTCTCTTTCTCTCCTTCAGAGAAATGCCTCTCCTTCCTTGCCCAGCTCCTTCTGTGTTCTGTTTCTCCCGGCTAGTGAGCCGGACCATATCTCCCTTTCTGTCTCTCTGGTGTGCTGTCCACACCACCCCACAGACAGGACGTGGGCCAGCTGGTGTGGCCATCCGGGCGCAGCGCCCTGAGGAGCCCATTGCCACTGGCAGGCAGCCCGGCGTGGCCGGGGCCACAGCGCTGCCCCCAGGATGGGCCAAGAAGGTCTGGTCTCTGGCCTCTTTTAGTAATGTTGAGAGAGGAAATGGAAAACCTACTACCCAACAACCTGCAACTTTGAAATAAAATGCTCCAACAGAGTCTGGCTCTCTGCGCCTGTGTGTTTTGTCCAGCCAGACGCCTCTGCCCCACCGGCCTGCCGGTGCATCGGCCTCCCCTGCTCGGCGGGGCGACCCCCGGCTGAGCCTTGGGGTGGCCAGACCCTCCCCCAGGGACACCTCAACTTCTGTGGCGGGCCTGACCTGGGGAACATGCTTGGGAAGATGCTAAGTGCTGTGACACGAGTCCTGGGCACCACTGAAGGGAAGGCTGGGCCAGGCCTTGCTGTGGGCGGCTGGGGCTCCAAGGCTCTGGCGTACATGTGGTACTGTCACCTCGGAAAAGAGTTTCCTTCTCCTCCTCAGCCCTCAGCCCAGTGTCTCTGGAGGCTGAGGCCCCTGTCACCCCCGGCAGCATCCTGCCTCCAGCTGAAGATGTGGGGAGACCCATCTTCACTGCCATACTTGCCACAGCGTGGCTCAAAATGGCCTGGCCCTGCATTTGCTCCCCAGTGGATTAACAGCAACTGTGTCCTGTGCCCTCAGTGTGAGCTGCTTGGCCTTTTGGGCATAGTCATGGCATTTCTGCCAGCAGTGGCTGCCAGGGGAAACAGAGATGCTGAATATCCTGCACTGAAATGACTTGATCTGACCTCTGGGACCTGACTCCATCGTAGGTGTGAACTCCTCTGGACTTACGGGAAAAAAACAGAAGCCAGCATCTGATAATTCATTTTGCCCCCTTCCTTCTCTTTCTGCCTTGAACTGAAACAAATTCCTTGATCAAGCTCCCTTGTCTGGACCTGGTCACTTTGGCTGATGACTACTAAAAGCATGGGGTGTCAGAGATGCCTCTGCAGTGTTTGCCCCCCAAGCAGTAGTGCTTGCCTGGGGCATGCAGATGTAAAATACACTGGCTTTCTGGAAAAAGATGGCATTTTTGCCAGTAATGCAACATCTGGTCACCCTAGGAGAGAATCAGTCCTCTGCCTTCCTCTCATGCTGCGTTGTTGTTGGCAAAGGAATGGAAAAAGGTCATTTGAAGTCATTTCAGAATTGCATTTGAAATGCAAGACTGCTGTGCCAGAGAAAGCAGAGAAAGTGTACAGTTTTGATGGAGGAAGGGAGAGGATGTGTTTGTGCATTCTTCCCTGTCTTAGAAGGGAGCTCACTTGGAGCTGGAGTAATATTGCTGTTGTCCGCTGCGTTGTTGTTGGCAAAGGAACGGAAAAAGGTCATTTGAAGTCATTTCAGAGTTGCATTTGAAATGCAAGACTGCTGTGCCAGAGAAAGCAGAGAAAGTGTACAGTTTTGATGGAGGAAGGGAGAGGATGTGTTTGTGCATTCTTCCCTGTCTTAGAAGGGAGCTCACTTGGAGCTGGAGTAATATTGCTGTTGTCCTGCATTACTAATTACATATATGGAGTATGTTATTTTGGAATGTAAGTGAAATTGTTTTACTTAGCTATAGTGTAGACTAAACCAGTCATAGCTTCAGTACTGTTAAAGCAAGCTACAAAAATGTATTTGGAGCAGCCCAGTTATAATGGCAAAACTTGACACATAGCTGGATGACCTTGATTAGATATTGGAGGATGCACTATTGCCAAGGAAAAGAGTGGACAAAGCCCGATCTTGAGATTTGTAGAGGGCTCTTGGACAGGACTTACATTACTCTGCACTCAGAAATGTTTGATAAATAAAGTATCTCATGTACAGTGATCATGTTTCTATGAGAAAATTCTCCTAGCTCCAGTGTTTTGAAGTAAGACAGGGAAGTGAGGAGTGAAAAACTGTGGTGCTGAAAATGGAGTGAGAAATAGTGGTGCTGAAAATGAAAGTTCAAAACTAGGAGTACCTTAGGACTTGCTGTGGTGGGAACTGCTTTTGTAGAGATTTTTACCGTGTTTTTTACAGGTTTTTGTTTGTACTATACTGGTCATTCTTCTGCACTGTTTCAATTTTGCACTGCAAGTTTGCATAATTTTGTAAATTGCGTCTTATTTACTTTAGCAAATTATTTACTTACCTATTTATTTACTTTATTCTGGTATCATTGCAACTCAAATCCTGTCTGCTGAACTGACTTTTAGCTGTGAAAGTTTGTCCCTTAGTCTTATTTTTCCAAATTTCGGATCACTTTGTGGCAAAGCTATCCTCCCCCACCAGTCAGTCAGTCCCGTGTCTCTTTTCTTAGTTCTTTTTGAGTCTCCCTGTATCATTCACAAGACATGCAGTTTGAATTTTCTTTTCCAAAGGTGTGGGTAGACACTTGCTGGGATGAAAAAGTGAGAGGAGAATAAGGGAGAGGGCCATTTAATGTGATGAAGATTCTTGATATGAGGTGGGAAGATGGGGTGAGAGCAGAGGAAAGAAAAACCTGTTTTATTTTCTGCCCTCCTTTAGACTTTATTTTTCAGTCTCCTCTGGGAGTAGATCTGGTGTTTATCCAATGCTGCTGTCCATAGATTCCTGAATCTTCCAGTATGAAACTGATTCTTCATCAGCATCACAGCTGCTCTGAAGTCGTTTGTGAGAGCTGTGCTCTGCTACTCTTGGCAAGGCAGTGAGCCACAGTAATGGTGTTAGAGCTTTTCTACAGAGGTACGGCAGAACAGGAGCTTCTAGTTGGGCAGACCCTTTAGGAGCAGAGGGGGTAAAACCCACATATAGTCTAAATGCATTCATGCCATTTCACTGGGGAAGTTGTTTGTTTACCGTGGTCAAGGAAGCAAATCTGTTTTCATGCTCAGCATTTTTGCTCTTTCCTTTTACAGGGAAATTCTTCTTGTTTTATTTTGCAATCCTTCTGATATCTCCCTCCCAGCTTAAAATTCTTGTGTGTGATTCTATATTTTATACTTTAAGTTGTTTTGTGCATTTTTAGTCCAGCACAGCAATACTCCAGTGCATTCCATGTCTGTCCATATGTCAGAATCTCTTTCTGTTACAGTATTTTTTTCATCTGTGATCACAAAGAGCCAAGGGGTCTTATTTTAGTCATAGTTAAGTCAAGTATATTGGTGTGTGAAGAATCTGTTAATTATAACCTCAAGTTACTGCTGTGATGTTGTCATGGATTCTGTACCATGTCATATTTCTTAATACAGAGGGATTTTCAAAGGCACAGGAAAGAAATAAGGAAAACATTGGTTCTGTGTAACCTAACTGAGCTTCTGAAGGTGCTGACTTTTCAGTTTTTCAGGAACCGGTTCAGACCTAGAAAAGTCTGTTTTCTAGGCTAGAGGCAGGGAAGGAGGGCATCACTGATCCAAGTGTGGAACCTTTCTGTTGTGCATGAAAAGAAAAATTGTGAAAAATCTGTTACCATGACATCCAATAGAGTAAGTGACAAATACTTGCAGCACAGCAGTTGCAGAGGATTAGAATTTTTGGCTTGCAATAAAACTGTGTTGAGTACACTAATTTTCATTGACTGAATGATTTAGAGGTGATCTGGGATAGCTGAAACTTTTCAAGTTTTGGAAGTGGTTGGTAGGACCATTATTTTATTATCTTTTGATGGCGATATCTTTTGAGAAAGAAGCTGTTTCTAAATAGAGAGCCATGTAGATTGATATGTGAAATTGAAATTTTTATATACCTGAGGGTGACTATACATCCCTGGTTTTCCTGCTGCCAATTAGAAGCAAAATATACGTGCATATGCAAGTGTATATATGCATGCACATACATATATATGGACAAACACGTGTAAAATTTTGTAAACTTACATATAATGTGTGTATATATATGCAGTTGAGATATGTAGTATAGGTATATAGATTTAAATGATTTTTTTTTCAAAGTACATTTATGAGCTATGCATTTTTTCTTTTGAAGAAATTTCATATACATGTATAAAATAAAAAAAATGCAAAGAAAAGATACAGATGGCGATGTTTCTGTGTTGCGATTGGCAATGAATATCTAACAAGTCTGTGAAGCTGCTCTTTTGAGAAGCTGCTCTTTACTACATATCTAGGCTGTAGGTCATTGTTTCTCCCAGTCACACTGGCAATGCAGATTTCAGAGGAGCTTAACTGGGGTCAGGATCTAGTTGTGCCAAATTCATGTCATTTCTGAAAAAAAATAGTAAATGAAGAGTTTTGGCACCTTCCAGCCTCAGCTGGGCTTATTGCTGGGATCATAAAGCTGAGCTTACTCTTCAGCTTCTGTAGACTGCATGTTATTTTAACTTGGGCTAACATGTAATTTTACATGCTAACTATAGTGTGTCCTTTCCAGTGATGGAATCACAGCATATGTTTCACATAAGGATTGTGAATGGCAGCTACTTCCAAGTTATATCACTTTTAAATATGGTTCTAGATATAAATTACTTGATATTCCAGTTACATATTAATTCTGTCTTGTTAAGGTATTCACTGGGATCCTCTAGTAGTCACATTGTGTTATCTGCAAAAAGCTGTAGACTTTTTTATATTACCTGTGAAGTATACAAGCTAATATAAGACCTGCATAGCATGAGAAAGATGTTTGCTCTCTATTTTTTTTGTTTCAGAAATTATACCCTTATTCCATGTGGATATAACACAAGAACTGGCAATAATTTAAGTATATTAGGTCTGATTTTTTTTCTTTTGTTTTTCTTTTGTAGTGCATAATATAGAATAATATAGATCCAGTAAAGGAAATTATCATATCACAGTTCTAACAGTGGCCAAAATTAATGCTGTGGAAACACGGTTGTTGTAAAGCAAGATATTTTTTTAATCCTCTGGAAAACTGTAGGGGAGCCATGCATTTCTGTGCAGAAACAGTTGGATCACTGTATGAAGGCAATACTACACCATGACATGTTATGATCATGATTCTGTACCTTGACAAGTCAATGAGAGGTTTGGCATGGATTTTGATGGACAAAGGATCAGCAGTGTCACTACATTGTAAGAATAGGTGCAACTTCACTGCTGCAAGCAGCCTGACATCAAGACTGCTTGCTGGAGTTAAGATGCACTCACACGTAAGATTTTGTTGAGTGAAGTTTTAAGGTTTGTCCCTTAAATGAGGCAAACTCCTACTACAACAAGGGCATTTTTTCCCTAGAACTCTGGTTTGATTCAATATTGCAGATGTATTATTTTTCTACTAGTTAATTCCCCTCTGGGAGAAGAATTTTAATGAAATGGAGTTACAGTTGCCCTATTTTATGATCACAATAAGGTTTTTATCATCTAAACATTTTGCTGTACTTCAGATCAACTTACTGCTTTCAGTCATATGACCATGGTTTGGTCTTCACCCCACAGCTGGTTTCACTTGGGTGAAATCTGACCCCTGTGAAGGTCCATGGATGTTTTGGAGATTCTGTTTGAGTATCGAAAGCTCACAGGCCATCTGGAAGATATTTTGATGACATTGAATCCAAACTGCTTTTTTTTTCACTCAAGCAAGATTCCTTTTTGGATTTCAATGGGAGAAGTATTCAGTGCTTGAGTTTGATAAGCCAGCTGTAGGCTGAGAATGAATGGATTTAAAGTTCAGCAATGAAGATGGGGGTTAGGTCTCTGAAATAATTGCAATGATAAAGGCGGTGAGGTTTTGGAGTAATTTCTGTGGGGAACTGGCAGTCTTGGCAATACTGGAGGTCTTTAAGAATGATCTGAGAAAACATGTCAGGAATGACATAGGGTGGCCAATCTTGTCTTGACCGTGGGATGGACGAGGGGACTTTTGAGTTCCCCTGCAGTGCCATTGTTCTGTGATCACCTGGATGAATGGATACGTCACTTATGTGTCAATGTACTATTCTTGTTACCTGCCAAGATCCACACCTGAATTATCATAAAATGGAATAAAATCCTTTAAAATGCTAAAGACTTTTCCTCACAGTCAGCTTTTTCAGTTTATCTGGAATCCGGTCATTTGGATATCAACAAGTTGGGCTGCTGCTGTCCTTCAGCAGTTAAAGCCTAAAGTCTCTGCTGCAACATTCCAATTTACTTGCAAGGTTGGTGGTGCTACTTTTTCCATGTACTGAATTTTTTTTAAAAGCATGCTCAGGTCAGTTGTCTCTGCCTTTGCATTAAATTTGTCCTGAGCCATTGCTACTGAAACAATATTTTATAATGATATTCTTATCATCTAAATGTATTTTACTATTAACACATGTTGCATGATTTTGATATTAAGTAACTACCTTGCCATCTCTAGCATTGTGATACTCATAAACTGAATGATGAATAAATTGTGCATGCAGTTAATGGTCTAATCTCACTGCCTGTGTATGGACAACAGGAAAAATAACATTTACTTCAGCACTACTGTTGTTTATTGTATCGGTATTATAAAGCCATATTATCCTATGGTTGGAAATTACAGAAAATTAAAAAGAAAAAAATGCCATTTTTTTAATCTCAGTTTTACTCTTTGTAATTGGACAGTGTCTTTTCATAATTAAACATTCTAGCATTTACTTCTTTATCTGCTTTTACAATGATATTCAAATCTGACAAGAAATCTGACATATGATGGAGATCTTCTATGAAACAGAAGATCTGTCTTTTAAAAATGCCTGCAAAACTCTCTCACTAGTAGTTGAGGAAAGTATGGCTGGATCTAATCTTACTTTTTAGACCTATTTAAACAATAATATATAATACACCTACCATGCACTGACAGTGAGTCAGTAAAATACTGCATGAATAAGCATGACAATTTTACAAAGAGAATATCATTATAAAATATTTATGAAACGTCTTTGTGTAATGAACCTTGTACATGGAGGCTTTGTCCATTGTGGGAAGCTAAAAAACCAATAATCAACATTTCATTTACATATGCATGATGCTGCAAATTAGCGTGTGTAAACTATTTCTTTCTGTACTGTTCAGTTACTTCTGTCATCAGCTCCTACAAGTTTTATTTGCAGTCATTTGTTCAGTTCACTGGTGCCCTCTTTGCCATTTTCTATAAATTCTGTGAAATAAATGTCCTTAAATATATTTTGATGTTGTCTTTTCATAATTAACCATTGTGTTGTTTGGAACCATACTGGCATTTTATGTTAAAATGCCACTATTAGTATGGGTACACCTGCTGCAAAGGGAACATGAAAACAATGGTTTACACCTTTGAAATTGTACATAAATCTGGTGTAAACAGGTAGAATTTTATTTTTGTGAACTTTGCATCAGCTCGAATATTTTGGCAAATTGCAACTATTACTAACGCCATTTATTAGCCCCTTAGTTCCTGAATCCTTTGTTGTTACATGCAAAGTATGTCACTTTAGTGGCTTCTAGGAACAAAGGGGTGGAGTTCTCCATATTTTGAAATATAATGATACATCAGTGTATCATTATTACTGATATACATTTTGCATGTATATTCGCATCTAGACCCTAACAGAAATTGTTTTACTGAACGTTAAATATCCAATCTTTTCCTGTATTTAAATTATTTCTTTACTCTGCCAAGTTTCCAGATTCAGTGAAATTGATGAGAAATATCATATGCAGAGACTATATCTTAAAAGCTTAATTTGATGTTTAATTAAGAAGAGTACTGTGTTCTCCACATCCTAAATGATCTCATGATATTGTAAGCAGGTTGTGATTTGGCATGCTTCTACAGATTGCACCCAGCATGTAAAAAAATTTCCTTTAATTGTTATGTGAAACGTTTGCATATGTGGTGATTATCTGTGAACTCATTGTACATGTATCCAAATGTGTTTCCTATTGTGCTTGATTTTGCTGGCCATTCTTGAATGTCTTGGCAACTCAAGAAACATGTTCTGTGCTGTCCTCTGTAATGCATATACTCTTTGATGTTTTGTCATATTTTTGTCAGCTTTTATTTTACTCTTTTTCCAACAACATATCTTTATATTTGTTGGAAACAAATTTATGCAAAGACAATTTTAGTAAGCTTTGCTCAACATTGTTTTATTTATTCATTTGCCAAAACTTGTTCAAGCTTTTAAACACCTACCTGGTATAAATCTTTTGCAGTTAACCCACCATCAGACTTGAATTTTACAATTATAGATGAACATAATGTTCAAATGTCATGGAAAAGGCCACCAGATGCAATAGTGGGTTACAGAATAACTGTGGTTCCAACAAATGGTGAGTTCTGTCAAAATTTTTTATGTGATTACATGTTTTGAAACGTTAGTTTATTTTCACCTATATCTAACTTAGGTGTGAGAGTAGCTGTTAAAATCTTTTGGAAGTTTGTGATCAAGTGTGGATAGCAGCAAAGGGCATACAGGAAAAACAGTGATTCTTCCAAGCTAGAGCTATTCTTCCCATAGTGTTTACCATTTTGGAGCTGCAAGTAACAAGTTTTGGATGCCTTTGCTTTGCAAGGAGCAATAAGAAGGTAGACTCATCACTCTGCTCCTTTTCTGTGCTTTGACATTGAAGTTCAAGAGTTGTATTATGCTGTGTAAGACAGCCATTATTCTATTTCACTTTGAGAAATAATCAGTGTAAAAGTGATATTGAATCAGAACAGGACATGATTTGTTAGATGATAGTACATTTTGTACGTGCATTTCAAGTTTCAAATTTCCTGGAATTGATTAAACACTTTAGTAATTTTATTCACTATTGAAGGCACATTAGCTTGAAGTTTCATGTTTCAATATTTATACTTCATGAAAACAGAAAGTGTATAATTCTAAAATTGTCATTGGGTTTGAGATAGATTATTGTCTGTTGCATTTTGTTTTACAATCAGCTTATCAATATTACTGGTTTTTAAGGCTGCATTGAGTGTTTTATATATTTATTGCAGATGGACCTACTAAAGAATTTACTCTTTCACCTAGCACTACCCAAACTGTCATATCAGATCTTATACCTGATGTAGAGTATGTTGTATCAATAGCTTCATATGATGACAGAGAGGAGAGTCTACCTGTTTTTGGCCAGCTGACAAGTAAGTAGCTGCAATACAGTTAGAAAGCCAATTAAGATAACTGAGGGGTCATTCACAAAACTTGACTTTGATCCAGTTCTCCAACAAAATTGCCACATACCTAAACTCTCCTCCGATGGAGCTGTCTAAACAGCCTTTTTCCCTTAATCCTAGTAGAAGCAGAGAAAATTTGCAAGAGATCAAAGGATAATAACATGGATATAGTGTCTGCCAACCTCTATAGTATTCTTGGCAGGAAGCCACTGAGGTTTTTGAGTTATATCTACTTCCTATAAATTGCATCTGCTGAAGTCAAGGGGAAGATCATCACTGACCTCAGTAACAAATGAATTGGACTGGCATCCTGTGTGAGAAAGCAAATTATATTCATCAAATAATAATAAAATGTGACACAATATACCTCAATGCACACTAAAATATTGAATTTGAGCTTTAATAATTTGTATTAATAATTTAAAAAGCATAAAATAAATTTAATTAAATAAAAATGCACAGCAGACTCTTCTGTGACATGTTTTGTCTCATGTCTCAGGCTTCACAGAGAACCATGGGAAAATTACTAATTATTAATTCCCCTAGGTGTTAGAGAGGGGTAATATTGGTATTTCTTCCAGGCATGTTGCAGTTAATTTTCAGGAAATGACTGTACAAGAAGTACAAATACAGAGGATTCTTAGATATTTACATTTTCTGTATTTTGTGTCACCCTGAATACTGTGTTGTCAAATCTGTAAGTACAGGTGATATATTCACAACCTGAATTTATGTTTTCATGTTCTGAGGCTTGTCAGATGTGTGTCTCTAATTGCATATGTGCTTTCCTCTGATGTTTAAAAATTTAACCCTATTTCCTCCATTAATTCTGTCTATGTTGTGCTTTGTATAGTTCAGACAGGCGGCCCAGGGATACCAGAGGAAAAGAACATTGAGGCTCAATTACAAAGTAAGGTGTTTTGCCTTTCAACTTATCTGACATTTATCTTACCTGAAATCTAGCTCTAGCACCCCACAAAGTTAAACTGCGTTTCTGTGTTACCTACCAAAAATTTAGCCTGTAAAGTTGTGCAGAGCTAAGAACACTTGTTTAGGGACTGGGATAGAAGGAATTTATTAGCTGCATTGAAAGATTAAGGTGCAAAGTTGGTACTGAAACTAGGGATTTCATGCAACTAACCTGAGCAAGTCCATGAGTGTCTTGGTCCTATTTACGAAAAGTGTTGTGCTGTGGATAAAAGGCTTTGCAGAAGAGCCTGTGCAGCTATAATCGGGAAATAAAGATGCAAGGCACGAGTGGTAACAAATTTTTTCTGTAACATCAAATCATTGTAAAAAGACTTATATGGGTGTTTTCATCTTTTGTGGCATAACAGATCTTGTGGATTAGCATGAGAGGTGTCTCAAAGCAGTTCCCTTTTGATAATGGCCGTTAGAAAACCCATACGGGTGTTCTTAGGTGCATAATGTTTCCCCAAGCACGATATCCCAGATAAGATCAATCTTTTAAATATCTGTTTGCTTTGGCTTTTACCTACTAAGTTTCCATTAGACATTTCTCTCTGATTTGTAAGAATGCAATTGCTCATTTGCTAATAGAGTTGGTTTTCTTTTTTTCCCTGTTGTGTTCCAGAATGCTCCATAAGTGCAATGACAGATTTAGTTTTCCTGGTAGATGGTTCATGGAGTGTAGGAAGAAATAACTTTGGATATATTCTGGACTTCATGGTTGCCCTTGTATCAGCTTTTGACATTGGGGAAGAAAAGACGAGAGTTGGAGTTGTTCAGTACAGTTCAGATACAAGAACAGAGTTCAATTTAAATCAGTACTTCAGAAGAAGTGATCTTATTGATGCAATTAAAAGGATACCTTACAAAGGTGGCAACACAATGACAGGTACAGATTTCCCTCATAGATGTTTATTGAGCATTTCATGTCATAGTTCAAATTTGCTTTAAATCCTAGTTTGTGCAAGTCTAATAAAACACAACTTGTGATGTTGGTTTTAGGTGAGGCTATTGATTACCTTGTTCAAAACACCTTCACTGAGTCTGCTGGAGCAAGAAAAGGCTTTCCCAAAGTAGCAATTGTCATTACTGATGGAAAAGCTCAAGATGATGTAGAAATTCCTGCAAGAGAGCTTCGCAACATAGGAGTTGAAGTTTTTTCCTTGGGTATGTTGAGTTTTTCTAATGATTGAGAGATTAACTTTCATAAAACGTTAATTTATAGGCTTCGCAGACTGTGTGTTCGAAGAATTTCACTGTGCCCCTTCTTCATGTGTATGCCTTGAAATGGGTCATTTTTGCCCTCCAGAGTGGAACGTACCAGTTGTGTTAATTTGATAGTAATTACGTAGTTCCTAATGGAGATTAATATGACTGACTAGCATAGTTTCAACCTTGGCCTCATTCTTCACTTAACCACATTATTTTCCCTGGTTGAAAAGTGCATCTGCCACCTCATTGCATTAATCATTATTTTGTAGTTTGATTATTGATCCTGACAGAAGGCAGAACTAATTTAAACTCAGCTTTACCCCAGGATGTTTTGATACTCCATGAATACATTCACAGGTGTCTGTATTTTATGGCTACTTAACACAGTCCTGTCTATTGCAACTTCTAGGTATCAAAGCAGCAGATGCAAAGGAACTCAAATTAATTGCATCTCAGCCTTCACTGAAGCATGTGTTCAATGTGGCTAATTTTGATGGAATTGTGGATATACAGAATGAAATTATCTTGCAAGTGTGCTCTGGTGTTGATGAACAACTAGGTGAACTGGTTAGTGGAGAAGAAGGTGAGACACTTTATTAAAATGTATTTATAGCTTCAGTTTATTCCAATGTCTACTGAAGAGGCTATCCCTACTTCCTTTGCTTTATTTCTAGAGTTTGATCCATTGCCTCACTTAGCAAGTGTGGAAAACTGGTCTCAGTTTTGTGTCTTTAAATGCAGGATAACAGAGTATGTGATGTAGATTTGGAATAGCTCCATTATTCCATTGTTTCAAAGGCAGCACAGTGATATGCAGTTATCAGAGTGAGTTTGGACACATGCATCACTTCAGTGGAAAAATGTATTAAAAGGAAAAAACCTGCTTGGTGAAGGGTCAGAATATGTAATAGATTAAGAACCAAAGCATGAAAACTGAAGAATGTGGGGAAAACAAAGACATGAAGCTGGATCACTGAGGCTTTCTGGCCCTGTAAGGTTTTAAGTAACTAGTTATTCTTTGACAAAAATGGCAGTAGAGATGACTCTGCTGTCCTAGTACTCTGCATTTTTCACACTTTCTACTGTGTTTCTGTGAGTGTAGCTTTCACTTTTGGTTGAAGCAGTTTTAGAGCAGGGCAGCATTTCTCCTGGAACTTCTGCTATACCTAGGGGACCATAAATGCATTGTTCATATTTTTGCTCTCTCACTGATGTCTCATTTGGACTGTCCTGTAATTCATTTCTGTTTATTTATGCTTTAAAAAGCCCCAAAAAGTGATTTTTATTAAAGATCAAGCAAAGATAACGAAACTTATTCCAGAAAAAAAACCTCTTAAGAAAATATGTTTATAATTGTAACTAATATTCTGGGTTTGCTTTTGATTTCTTTCAGTGGTGGAGCCTCCTTCAAATCTGGTGGCCACTCAGATCTCCTCAAAGTCTGTTAGAATCACTTGGGATCCATCCACAAGCCAAATAACTGGCTATCGTCTGCAGTTCATTCCAATGATAGCTGGGGGAAAACAACATGTACTGAGTGTGGGCCCTCAGACTACTGCTCTGAATGTTAAAGATCTCTCTCCAGACACAGAATATCAAATTAATGTTTATGCAATGAAAGGACTGACCCCCAGTGAGCCAATAACGATAATGGAAAAAACACAACAAGTAAAAGTTCAAGTGGGTGAGTTTGGAGACACTACCTTATTTTCAAATTGTAGCTTTTCATTGATGAAATCTCTGATGCATGTTTTAATATCATACCTTTATTATTTTTGAGAAAAAGCTTTGCTTAGCATAGTTTGTTATGTTTATAAGCAGTTGTGTAATACATGAACTACAGATGTGATTGTAATGCTATGTGGTTATTGAAAATCTGTTTACAATGGTTATTCTTTTTCTTTGCAGAATGCTCACGTGGTGTGGATGTAAAAGCTGATGTTGTGTTTTTAGTGGATGGTTCCTACAGCATTGGTATTGCCAATTTTGTAAAAGTAAGAGCCTTTTTGGAAGTGTTAGTTAAAAGCTTTGAGATATCACCTCGAAAAGTACAGATAAGTCTTGTCCAGTATAGCAGAGATCCCCATATGGAGTTTTCTTTGAACAGATACAACAGAGTGGAAGACATAATTCAGGCTATTAACACCTTCCCCTACAGAGGTGGATCTACCAACACAGGCAAAGCAATGACGTATGTGAGGGAGAAAGTATTTGTTACCAGCAAAGGATCAAGACCAAATGTGCCGAGAGTCATGATTCTTATCACTGATGGAAAATCGTCAGATGCTTTTAAAGAACCTGCAATAAAGCTTAGGGATGCAGATGTAGAAATATTTGCAGTTGGTGTGAAGGATGCAGTGCGTACAGAGTTGGAAGCAATTGCATCACCTCCTGCGGAAACCCATGTTTACACAGTGGAAGATTTTGATGCTTTTCAAAGAATATCGTTTGAACTTACACAATCTGTCTGCCTACGAATTGAGCAGGAACTGGCTGCTATAAGGAGAAAATGTAAGTAACTGCTATTACTTACAGGAATGCAGAAAATGTAATGACAAAAGGATCTGAACCAGTTTTGTGCTTATAGTTAACTAAAGAATTTATTTTGATGAAATTGGCCATAAACAAATGACAATTTTAATAACTGGGAATTTGCTGCTCATTTTCAAACATATTAAAAGCAACAGTTGAAATTAGTGGATAAATGGAAATGAAAAAACTATTGGAGAATTTTTTTCCCCCAACTCTGCTAGGTATCTAAAAAGCTAATAAAATGCGTGTCTATTGGAATGACCTTAGTGGATAGGCTCTGCTTTTGCACTCAATGTCTTGGGTAAAAAAGTTACCAGGACATTCTTTTTTTAGCTCTACAAAATGAGATGACAAGTCTAAGCTTGTCTTTTAGGTGTTCAAAGGCAACAAAGTAATTCCAGCACTCTAGAGGGCAATTTAATTAATTTTTAGGGTAAAATTAATGGCCCTCTGAAACGGGCTTAGGCAAGACAGCTTGAGACAGCAGATGCTAGGTGGTAGTGATTGCAATCTAACTGCAAAGACTGAAATGAAGTAGCACATGAAAGTCTTCACATGCATCCAAATTAGGCCAGCATAGATAATGTTTAACATTCAAAAGATTTCTAAATGGCCAGCTTTTAGTCAGATAAAGTTACTTATGATTAATTGGATCCACAGTGTCCCTACCTATGTTTAGTAGGACACTAACATTGAAGGATCCCCAGTGTTGAAAGCCCCACTGTCTTTAAAACTAATTCTTTTGTTTCAGGATAGCTTTGAGGAACAAACCAGTAAAGCAGCCTTTGTTTTAGAGGGCTCAAACAGTTTTAAGATCCCCACTGTTAGGCTGACTAGGCCAACCAAAAACAAGCCCGGGATGTCAGATTTGTGTTTGTGCCTCATGTAAAATGCCTTGTTTCCCCTTTGACCTCATTCCTGAAAAAATACTGGTTTTTATTTTGTCTTACTTCTAATCTAGATCTGAAAAAAATCACAACAATTTTTAGTTTTCATTGAGAACGTTATGTTATTGCTGTTCATCGGACATATGAAATAGGAAACCCAACTTGATCATCAGATTCTAAATTAAGTTTTCATAAACACATTTTTTTCTAGATGGACCATTTTCATTTGATCTAGAGTTGGTGCTTCTATTCACTGTTGAAAGATTTTAGGCAACCTAGATATGATCTTCTTGAAATTTGATAGATATAAGCACATATAGAAAACAGATACTGTGCACATGCAACGAAATATCTATTCAATTACAATAAATCAAATTATTGAGGAACATTTATTATTTATTTTAGAAATTTTGTGTTTAACATATCTGGCAAGTATGCCTCACATGTGCATTTTTATTTCCATACAGCTTATGTACCTGCAAAGAACATGGTCTTTTCTGACATAACATCAGAGAGTTTCAAAGTGAGCTGGTCTCCAGCAGGATCAGAGGTTTTGTCCTATCTCATTAAATATAAAGTAGCAGTCGGTGGAGATGAATTCATTGTTTCAGTGCCAGCTTCAAGTACTAGCTCAGTTCTCACCAACTTACTACCTGAAACTACTTACACAGTCAGTGTGATTTCTGAATATGAAGATGGTGATGGCCCTCCCTTGGATGGAGAGGAAACCACCTTAGAAGGTAGGATTCTCATTATTCTCAGACACAAGGGAGTCATATGTTCAAATAAGAATTTGCTTAGCTGGAGGATGGGTAAATGAGGAAATGAAGAACAGCCAAATAAGGCTGAGAAGCTGTACTGCCATGCAGGATGAGAATAAACATTATTGTATCTCAATGCATTCAGTAAAGATTTAAAATTCCAATTATATGCAACCATTAAGCTGCTAAGATTGGACTTTATTTTTCCTGAACATTGGATGGATGCTGTGTTTCTGCAGTGGCCTCCTTTCAAATGAAGTAGTGTGTTCTCAATATTAAATTCGGTGGCATGAATTATTGTCAATATAGACTCAAGTTGAACTAGATGAAAATTGTAGATCCTTTCCAACTGAGCTCTTCTGTTCTATTCTACTCTATTTAATAATTATAGCAATTTGCTATGTCTACATATAATTTAACACTATCAGAAGTTTTGGTTTACATACAATAGGCTTAAAGGAGCTTGAGTTTTGGTTAACTGGGTTTTTTATCAGAAATTCCTTGGTCTGATCCAATAACTGATTCAAAACTGCCATTGATGTCAATATGTGTTTTATGTGATCAATGGCTGTAAATTTAAGCATGGTAGCTTTAATTTTTCATGATGGAGTTGCCATAATGCATTTCTCCTGATTGAAAAGAACAGCATGACAGTAGATTTGATTTTCTATTCCAGTAGTTGAATACTCAGTCTACTCTAAATCATGCTTTTAAAAATATCGATCTACTTTTTTTCATTATTCCATGCTGTCATTTGTGACCTTTGGTGACATAAATGGTTCCAAGGGAGCAAAAGAAACAGCATGAAGATTTGTTAATTGCTCTTTCCTCTTAAGACTGATAGAAATAAACACTTATAAAATAGCTTAGCTTGGATGTTAAGTTTGGAAGATACAGGTTTCATTGTCAGTGTGCACATTTCCATGACTGTACCAGTCAGAATATTTTGGCCACACATAATTTTCCCTTAGGAAAACAGAAAAACTCTTGGCTGATAGAACATGGAGCTTGTATGCGTAAGGGACAGAAGAAAAAGCTTTAATAAAAATAATCTATCTTCCCATTTGTAACTGATACTACCTTAAATAATTGTTAACATTGTGATCTGATGATATCCCAGCACGTCTGAGAAGACAGAGTTCTTCTACGGTCACGTAAACATCAGCAGC
Source organism: Corvus brachyrhynchos (assembly GCF_000691975.1). NCBI lineage: Eukaryota > Metazoa > Chordata > Aves > Passeriformes > Corvidae > Corvus > Corvus brachyrhynchos. The sequence continues at coordinate 183,700 of NW_008237423.1, forward strand.
TCTCCATGCAGATCTAGCTAACAGTTTGAGCCAGATGGCTTTCTTGGCAATTAACTTTGGTTTCAGGCTTTTAAAGGATTTGAAGTTGAGTATTGTGTTTCTGATTAACAGAAAGCAAGTTTCTTTTTTTAAAACTAGGATTAGTTACTTCACTCTTAACTTTGAAGAACAATACTTATGGAATATAGATAGTCAACAACAAAAAACCAGAACTTTTTTTCCCTAAGTGACAATGCTACATATTGCCAAGCAGTGTGTAGTACAGCAGATCTTTATGTCTGTTGGAAGAGTCAAGTCTTGCGTCATGTGCCCACTGAGTTCATCTGAACTGCTGTGTCTTTTTTCAAGGACCAGGCTAGGTTAAAGAATTCACCACAGTTTTTCTTTAGTTTCTAGGATAAAAAACTATTTCTTTGAGTTAGAGACTAAATTCAGAAACCTTCTTTAAACATTAGATGCAACTCATATTGCAATGAATATATTTTTGGTTTGAAATAGTCAAAGAAATAGAATTGGTTTGGTGGGGTTTTTTTTTGTTTTTCTTTGTTTGTTCTTTCAAATAGGATAGCTGCCTGTATGTAGTCAGGTGTATCTGACAAACACCTGTAAATGGAAGTGGTGCAGAAGCAAATGGCCACAGCAAGGAAAATGATACTATTTGTTTTGTTAAGAAGTTTCCTCACTATGCCCAAATGTTTCTTTACACAGTTCAGTTCTACTGTTACCGCTAAACACAGTCAGACTGTCTTAAGTTTCAGAAGCAGTTGTATAAACTGGGATGAATGTACTTTTGGGGACAACTTTGTTCCACTGCTGAATGTAACTCTGACCCTAAATTTTCAGAAATGACTAAAGGTGTGTGTATCCTAAAGCAATGGGAGGGCAATATAAGCAGTTTTGGTAAAACTGGATGAGCTAACAGAATGGTTGGCTTGGTTTTGCTGTGGATACTGCTTCACTAAAGGCAAATATTTACAACTGACATGTGTATATTCTTTGTAGTTAAAGGTGCTCCTCGAAACTTAAGGATAACAGATGAAACTACTGATAGCTTTGTAGTTGGTTGGACTCCAGCTCCAGGAAATGTCCTACGGTACAGGCTTGTTTATAGACCACTTACTGGAGGAGAAAGGAGACAAGTGACTGTCTCAGCAAATGATAGATCAACTACTCTGCAGAATTTGATCCAAGATACAAGATATGAAGTGTCTGTTATTCCTGAGTATCAGTCTGGGCCTGGGAATTCATTGAATGGATATGCAAAAACTGATGAAGGTACATGATCAATGCTGTTAACACAGTAAGCATGAGAAAAACTTGCTGCATGTTGACATATTCATACTGAAAAGAGAATAAACCATACAGTCCATATGTATCATCCTAGATGAACACAGTTATAACATTGCCCAAGCCTAGCTAAGAGATAACTTGAGACAATAGAATTTATCAAAATTGCAATATTTAATTTTAAAATACAGTATCTTGAACCTGATATGGCAAGGTAAATTGGGCAAAGAATCTACTCGAATGTTTTAATTAATTGTCCCCATGATTCTTCATATGGTCAATGATATAAATTATATACCTTATATACCTTTTGAGCAAATTCGGACCCTGCTTGCACTTTGTGCTGAATGTTTAGCAAGGAATTGATGAAACATTTCATTTTCTCAAGTTATCACTGTAGATTTAACGTATGTGAAAATGCATGATCCTTTAACATGTATCGTGCCTTATTTAACTAAATCCAGAGAGTACAGAGAGTACGAATGTCCTGATCATTGTTGAAATTTCACTGGCCCATGAAAGTTACCATCAAAAAGACCTCTTTAGTAAACCAAAACACGTTAATTTCACATATCATTTGTCATCTTTGACTTGATTCTGAAGACAGTGACTTCAACATGGATCTTTGTTGAATCTGAGCATATCCTTAGGTGCTAGTATGTATAAGTGCTCCAGGACTGAGCCTGCTTTAACAGGGAAAAAAAATTAAGTTGATTTTATTGGGCATTTTTACCTAAGGAGGGTGGGGATAGGATTGTACAGTCCTGATTACACTAAGGGTACACTGTAGCAGCATTGGTGCAGCATACTGAGGAATTATTTTTTAGCATAAAACCCTATGTAGTGGTAACCTAACAGATAAACCAAGAAATTAGGCTTGCTTCAACTTGTTTCCAAAATCTTTTGACATGTGCAGTCCGAGGAAATCCAAGAAATTTGAGAGTTTCTGATGCTACGACATCAACAATGAAGCTGTCTTGGAGTGCTGCTCCTGGCAAGGTGCAGCAGTACTTTATAACGTACACTCCAGTCACAGGAGGTGAAACTAAGGAAGTGACTGTGAAAGGTGACACCACCTCTAAAGTGCTGAAAGGCTTGGACCAAGCCACTAGGTATACACTGACTGTGTCTGCCTTGTATGCCTCTGGAGCAGGAGACGCCCTTTCCGGAGAGGGAGAAACACTTGAAGGTAATTATTTATTGTTTTTGTGCAGTCATTCATTGTCTGACTGGTGTTTATGGTGTCTTAAAGTGTCTTCCCAAGTTTTCTGTAGAAGTAAATATGTGAATGAAAAATAGACATAAAGACACTCTCCTACTTTATATGGGCTTTCCAAACCTACTGTTCTCAAAGAAAAAAGTGGGTTAAATCACTGGTTGTGGAGGGGACTCTGTGTCTCTTGAAAAAGCTACTGCCAGAAACACCAGCCAAAACTGACTGTACTTCCACACCAGCCTCCATTAAATATTTTGTCTAATCATCATCTTCCAAGTAGTTTTAGTGGCATATTGTTCTTAATGTAACAGGATTAATTAATGAGGTTAAAGTATCTCATCCATTTGAAAATTTGCAGCATTTCTACAGTACTGAGACTGAAAGATGTTCAGGGGCCATTTTTGCATCAGAGAAAAAACACATAGTCTTAGGCCTACAGATAATGGGTCAAATCCCACTTCTAACTAAGAGCCTGGAGCTGAGCATAAGCAGAATGCTGGCAAAAGCATAAGTCAGACCCAAAGATTTTCTTACAAGGAGGGGAGGCTGCTCTTTCTCTGACTTTGAGCAGAGAATTTTCCAGACTAATTCTCTGTGAGCATTCTCAGTGTCATCTGTCAGAGGATAGGGAAAGCTGCCTCGTAGGCCTTGAAAGGAAGGTGACTCTGGCCAGGGATGTACTGCTGAAATCTGGTACTATAGCTGTGTAGGCACCACACTTGAAAACATCTTATGGGTGAATTATGTGGAATTAAGACTTGTCCATTGTTGCTAATCAAGTTACAGTAGGAATATACTTGATTCTCAGTTTCTCCATAAATTTAGCTTTTTGTTTATGACATAGGTTGGGAAACAATCCAGAAAACCTATTTTAAATAGGAAAATGTAAAATAAAATATTGAAAAAATCAGTTCCAATGATTCACCAATGTGCTGAATTCTTCCTACTAAAATTTAGGCACTTGTTTGAACACTGCCATTTGCAGCATGGATTCTCTAGGATTCTTCTGCAGTTGATGAAGAAAGGCAAATATTTCCAGTAGGCAGATAGTCCATCTGAGATCTCATTTTTCCTTCAAATGAGCATTTCTGTGTCCACTGACTATACAAGGAGTAAGTGAGAGCTCTAGACACCAAATGCCTGCTTGTCCCACTACCTAAGACCTGCTTACACTGAGACAGGATGCAGCCATCAGAGAATCAGGCACCTTGCATATCATACTGAAAGTTTCCTAACTTCCTTGCTTTCTCTACCCATGCAAAGTCCAAAAGGCTCCTTTTGTAGGAGAAAAGAGCCTGTCTCCTGCCTAGAACATTGCTGAGATCCAGGTAAATGAGATCAGGTATCAATATTCTGCCCATATCCTCCAGAAAAGCCAGAGATGATCAGGACCTAATGAACTTCCCTGTTGGTGGTGGTGCTGCCACTTCCTAGGTCTAAGACTTTTTTGGAAGGAAGAGGGAGGGTGAAAATGTAGACTTTGCCCTGTGTGGGAGGGTTTGAATTCATCTCCACACCCCAGCAGGTTCCCAAAACAGCGGAGTATACTGGGCAAGAGTCTCCTTTATTCTTTCCACTGAACATGAGCCACTGTCTATCCAGGAATGCAAATTTCACTCTCAGAGCAAAAACAGACTGGATCCCAAGTTGATGTAGGAACCTGACAGCCCTGCATCATTTTTCTCTGTGCTATCAGTGGATAGAGGAATGCCTCAGGCTTCCTTTGCAAATCTAGAGAGGCCTCTGTCTCACTATTAAACAGACTGAATTCTTCACTTCCTTAGGGACATACCTCAAATTTTAGTAAAGGGTTGACCAAGTTAACTGTTTACATTGGGTGGAAACATTTTCATTGACTATATTTGCAGTAAACTTAGAAGAGCTCCTTTATTAACATTGAGATGTGGAGAGATCAAGTTTGTTTCAAATTCATAAAGTAAGCTTAGCTTTTTATCCTAACATAAAACTTGAGCAAAAGAAAAGTCTTTTAGGGCACTGCCTAGAGCTTCAGTTAAAACACATCCTAGAGAGAGCAGTGAATGAAATACAGTAGAATACAAAAGATTCAGATAATCATCAGAAATTTGACAAAATCATCAGAAAACTGACAAAATCATCAGAAAAACAGAATTCAGTCTCAGGTATAGACTGACTTGTCCTTTCAGTGCTCCCTGCCCTGTATCCCTCTTGAGGGGTCTGATTCTTATTTGGACTTTCTGCATTGCTAAATTTTTAATAAGAAGAAAAACATTCTCAATATTGGTTAAAGTGCCAAATAATTTAAAAGAATATTTGCCTCTGTCTTAGGAATAGGCTTATACACAACCAGACAAAGCTTAAAATGAGTGTTGGACTTAAAAGGTCACAGAAGCATTCCTGTAAGAAATTTTGCTCTAAGCAACTGAATTAAAACATTGCTTTAAAAATTCTGTGACAGATTTTTTCTCAGGATAAATATGAATAAAGGAGCATCCTACCACTCAACTGAATGACTTTTTATTCAGCTCTTCAGCTGGGAGGAAACCAAATTAAAAATTATTTACCATTTTGACATGTATAACTTTATGTCTCAAGTGTAAATTCTTTGAAGATTCAGATGGATCTGAAAATCCTATCAGGGTGCTCTTCAGAAAACATTACTCTTCATATTAAAACTGTCTCTTAAATTTTCTTGGTTAGATAAACTGTTACTAAGAGCATCATAGAGATGTCAGTCCTTACAGGGTGATCAAAGGGAAAGAACAAAATACAAATTTCTTTTTGCATGGCATCAAAAGTCTAATTCATCATATTTCCTCATGGAACATCTACCATGTATTTCAGTAATCAGCATATCTGAAGTTTTATGGGGCAATAAAAGTACTTGAATTTAGCCAGGACTCTTTGTACATAGTGGTAGATATTTTAAAAGACTCTCTGACTAATAGTACGAAAGGATTTCAGAATATTCATTGTAGCATATAAAACAAATGGTCTCCTCTTACCTCATTGAAGGATAAAATGAAATCATTGAACACAGACAATTATGAAGAAAAGGGTTGCAATTTTGGAACTGAAAGGTAACATTCAAATTTCAAAGCTCAGTATAGAAATCTACATGAAAAGAGATGTCATGCTGGCTGTGAAACTAAAATAAATATGGTTGGACCAGGATGAAAAGTTACACAGGTCAGTGAAGTGAATACTTCACTGTGTAATGAGTAGCTGAAATAACTTGTCTGACTGAGGCTGGAAATATGACAGGTCTTAACTTCTGGAGAAATAAACTTATCAACAGTAATGACAAAAAAGCTAAGGAAGCATAAAAAAGTGTTTAGTATTTCAGTTAGTTTTTCCATGAGCCATGGTGTCTGAGAAACAAAATAGTTTGGTGTGTGTTTTTCATTGCCAACAACCCAGAAAGGCTGAGCACTTAAGTATTTTCCTGTATCAGGAATCCCTATGGGGCTTACTTGATGTCTTCACCGTATGAATTCTCACCAAACCTATTCAGTCAGTGGTGCCATAGTTGCTCATCATATCAGGAACTAGGCTTGAGATTGCCTTTCAAACTGGGATAGTTGCTAGTTCATGGAATTGATATGTAGCCTAAGAGGAATCAGTTTGGGTGTAGAGAACATTTCAGCACTAATAGGAAAGTGAGAAAAGAGGAGCTGGATACAGGACCTTCTCCAACTATCTTATAGTCAAGTTGCAGGAAATGAAAAATCCAAACTCTCAGATGTTTATGGAATTTTACTGAACAACTAAATGGTCTCCTGTGATTAAGAATGTAGGCAAACATTCTTCCTGCTTTCAGTAATGATTTAATTTGTTCTGCATGTAGTAGGAGAATCCACATGGGCAGTTACTCTAAGACAAGAGTATCCTTCAGACGAGAGGAAAAAACCTGAGGAAGTTTTAGACCCCTCTAACCTGATCTACACAGACATGTCTGCCCAGGCATTCATTGAAGGCCCTTCAGTTATGTTTGTTATCTCCAAAGTATTTTGGAGCAGTTACAATTTGCCCCCTCTTCCTCTTCTTTGCTCTGCATGGTAATTTTTCAGTTTGAAGTCACTTGCTTGTTTCAGGATTTGCAGGAAAATTAATCCACAGAAACGCAGAAATCATTCTGTGTACTTGATATCATTTACCATCTGGGTAATCTCAGTTTCTCCTTGTGTTTTTCTTTTTGCTAAGCATACGCTTGCCCTTATTGTTTCTCTGCATAAAACAGAGATGGCAAATATTCCCCCAAGTAACTGTAGATAATCTCTTTTATAAACTGTTTGCATAGCTCTCTGGTCCAGCCCAAAGATAAACACATGCCAGAGGATCAACATTTTACGAACTGTTCATAGACAACAAAGTGTAGAGAGTTTAGCAAATGAGTAATCAGAAAATGACTCATTTCTGAGAGCGCTGTTCCATTACCAGGTAATGGTTATTCAGAGAGAATGGATTTATTTCTCTTTTTTGGTGTTTTTGGAGCAGGAAAAGGGAAACAACGTATTTGCCCCTTTCTTGAAGGAGTGTGCTTTCCTTCTTCAGTAATCCAGATTTTAGGAAACTTACAGCATTCTCATCTTTTATATGACCTCTTTCAGTCACTGGCTGATTTTGTCTACAGTTATAAAGTACCATCCAGAGGTGAAAATTCTGGAGCTTTATATTTCATACTGCTTTAAATATAACTGCATGTGCAAAATATGTGCTGTAGAAAACTCTCCACTTTTATTCTCTCACTTTCAAAAGTGCATGGCGATCCATCACTGGGCAGCTTTGGTTGGAGCACTTCTATAAAGGTGCCATGGAAAAATTTTCCTCAGACATACTTTTTTGGCTATGATTCTCCTCAGCTCACACAAAGTTGTTGAAACTGCTGAAGTAAATTAAATCAGTGCAGGCTGCCATTTGCCTTGCAGTGGAACAGGGCTTGTGACAGCTGGGGAAACTAAACAAATTTACACTAATTGTTATATTTGATGTTATGTAATAACAGTTTGAAGAACAAGCAAGAAACACCCATGGAATGTCTTAGGGAAAAGTCTTTCTCTCATCTCCAAACACGCCAAACAAACCATTTGGCTTTCGATATTTCTTGGGATCATATGATCTTTATCCAAGACATCATACACCAGAAATAAAGTACAGTGAGAAACACGGAGAGGGCGGTGAGTCTAAATGCAGCAGACAGCGAGCAGTTTGTGAGAGCTACTGTTTTTCTAATCTGTTTTTTAATAAGAGAAGTGGTTTTAAGTCTGGCAAGAGTTTGATTTTCTGCCCAAATGCATGCTGTCAGATGAAAAGAACATACTGTACATTAGCTGCTAAACAGATTAACTTTCATAATTTGCAGTTGTTTTAAAGAATAACAAATTCATTGCTAGATTAAGCAATCTATACAGAAATGCTTAATCCTAATAAATGTCCAAAAAGCTTGAAAGCAGAAGATCTGGTTTATGTGTCCTTTTGCTGGCAGCTATATGGTTTTCAGAAAAGTTTTAAGAATATTTGAGTAACTGTAATCAGGGAAGTCATTACACTTTTAAATACGAATTTCAGAGAAATTTAGAAAAAAGGGTGGTTTATTTTTACTTTTTTTTAGAAAAAATATTCAGTGATCAGATTTCCATCTTGCTTGCAGCGAGAAATTTCCAAGTATTTCCATTTATTTCAGTGAAGATCCTAGGCTAGACACACTGTTGGTAAAAAAGGACAAAGTTATTTTGACATATATGAGGTTGCTGGTCTCCATTAGCAGAGGTGTCAGCCCATTTTGTTTCTTATCTTTGTGCTTTATAGAATAAGCAAAAAGAGGCATATTGTATTACATTCAGGAGATAAATCTGAGAGATAATTATGTCATTGTGTCTTCTGCTTTAGGAAGAGAATCTTTGTTTCGGTGATACAGGGCCCAAACCTTCCATCCTGTTTGAGGAGTAGCTATTTGTGTTGAGAGAATTAAGCTGTACTAAAGCAATATATGAAAAAAAAGTTGTCATGACTGTGTCATTTTCAGTTTGAAGTGATTTTCTGATGTATATGTTTCTTATAGTTTAGGTTTGGGGATTTTGGAGGTGGGCTCTTTTTTGGTCAGAAAATGGATAGCAGTACTTTGGTAAATAAATGATTCCTTTTCGCTGTTTCTGTAGTAACATAAGAATGCTTTAGAAATGAATGACCTCCTACAGGCAGAATAATACAAATTCAAATGACATTTTCTTACAATGAGGTTTTTAGCATATCACAGCGACTTTACGTAATGGTCAGACTGCGTAGTGCTGCTTCCATCCTGACAGAAACAAGGACTCAGTGTCCTCAGGAGATTTAATGCTGTATCATGCGTTTTTAAAATTATACATTCCAAGATTTTTGAGTGTGACATTTGAAACTGACTTGGTAATCTGTGGAAAATTATCTTAGTTTTATCTAGGAAATGAAATATGTATCAGAAAAAAGACCCAAGAGGGAAGGTAGAGTGAATAATAAGAAGATATTTCTACACAGTGTTAACTGAATAACTTGGAAAACACAGATGGAATATTAAAGGGACTGAATGTGAACACCTATTGGCATTATCCTAGATCAGGGACTCAGGAGTTCTCTGGCCAAAGTCCCCCTGTTTTAGGTTAGAAGTCTCCTGGTTGGCATCTTCTTGCCTTTCTGCAGAAGAGAAGAAATCTGCTCTAATGGGGACATGTGAGGATGCCTCTGCGTAGTAAGTCTTTGGCTATCCCCCGTACCATGCCCACATCCCCTCTCTACTTGCCTGAGGGCTGGTTTCTAACCACTTTATGGCTTGGAGGGAGGGATATCGGCCCACCCAAGTGACTGCTTCCTCCAATGCTGAGGAGAGTTTGACCATTAGAGTAACACTGAAGTGATTCTGCTGTCATCTCATCTGATGCATACACTTGGATCCTTGGCTGTATCCTGCTGACACAATGGGATACTCCTGATTTTTGCCTATTGTAAACAAGGCAGGACTCAGGCCAGAACATTTTGGTATATGCCACTGCAAGTGAAGGCTTATTTAGTTGATTCTGACATTTTAGGATGCTGGCTTACAGAAATCCTATGTTTAACTTAAATGAAACATGGCTTTGCACAAAATTTACCACTGCAGATTGATTTTGAAACCTGGCTTTAAAAAATACATACAGAAAGCTGTTTAAACTTTGGGCCCAAATTGCATGTAAAAATCCCACAGAGATGAGCTGGAATTGTGTAAATGTCTCTGAGGGGAAAGGCCATTTGAATAAGGACATTTGATTTTTATGAATGTCAACATTTTAATTTTAGCTGATTCAGTCTTGTGTTCAATAACAACAGTGATTGCTGGAGAGCTATGGAAAGTAAGCCAAGTGGACAGAGGGAAACTGCTTTAATATCATATTGTGTCTCTGGCACACTACAGTGGAAAAACTTAATATGGAAACTGGACATTTCAGAAGTCCAGAAGAGGGTATAAAAGCACCTGACTGAAAGTCATGAAGTGAATTTTTGAGAGTGTGTCTGCTCTAAGCGATAGAGATGTACAAGGGACTGTAGGGAGTGAAAAGTTCTCTGAGCTAAAAACTGTCAAAGTGGATCTGACAGCCTGACGCTGGTGACTTGCTTGCTCTCCCAGGCAGGGGTTTGACCTGTCCATGCAAGCACTTTGTTTTCCTGCGTATGCACTCACTATGGCTTACAGCTGTGCTTACACCAGCTGGTTTGGTGCTCCAGAGCATCATAGGACCTCATGACTGTTACGGAATAATTTTAAAAATCCAACTCCATCCTTGTTTGCCGATGTATGAAGTGATGAACATACATTAGATTCAATTTCAAGTCAAGAAAAAGCTGGAGTCTTTTGATACTTGCAACCCAGCCAGCCAGCACTTTTCCTTCTTATGATGTGCATTGTCTTCATGCTCCTTATCCATCCTGTTTAAACAAGCAGACAAAAAGTGGATGCTCAATAAGCATTTCTGAACACATTGACCAAAGGAGAAAAATGAGTGTTCAGATGTTACAGTTGTAGATTTTTGTGTGTATATGAAATGTAAGCAAGTTACCTAGGTATTTTGTTTTAATCCAAGGGAAGAATATTTCATAGGTCTCATTGTATATTTGCTAGTGACCACATTTATACCAGTGTTATTGTGGAGCATAAATGTGTTTCTTGACTCTGAGTGTAGCAGCTTTGATAATATTTCATGGAGTCTTAATAGTTTAAGACATACAGTTGGGCTGCATCTTAAACATAGCTGTTCCCCGAATAATAAATAAAAAAAACCCCACTTGTGGGAGATCAAGTGAAGCAGAAAAAAGCTGTGAGTGAACTTCCACCTCACATGTGAGGTGCAAATCAAGTTAGTGTGTTATGTTAAAGAAATGTTCTCAGTTGCAGTGTAACATATAAAAAGTCTAATTTCCCTTAGTAGGTAAGTTGTCTTGTCAGCAGTTTCCAACTATTTGAAGTAAAAATTTTCCATCTAGTTCTAGTGGTTTGGTAAAAATCCCAGTTCCTTTTCCCTCTTTTACCTTGCCTTATAAAAAAGACATTTAGTTCCAAAGAATATTTCTTTCAGAACTAAAACATTACAGTAAATGCTGTTCATTATAGTCCATTCCAAACAAATTATTTTCCTCTGTTATTTAATGACCTCAATAATGACTTAATCAATAAGGGTTTTAAATAAGAAGTTATTTTAGCAGTATTTCCAACATATATCATTAGCTGTAGTATCCAAGGGTAGACTTGCAAAAAATTGTGCTGTGGTAGCAGATACTTTAATACTGAAATCATGTTGTGGCAGAGCCATGATTTAAAGTAGCCAAAATAAAGTGACTTGTATATTTATATTACATTAAAATATGGAAAGAAAGGGGTTTTTTGTGAGACATCTGTGCATTCTATCAAGTTAGGTTTTCCATATTTTTTCCATTTGGATTGCTTTAGTATTTTTTTTATTGTATGAAAAAGCCAAGATTTGAGAGTAGGAGCTTAAGAGCAGACAGAAAAATTGGTGTAATTTACTTTTGAAGGCAAATCTTTTCTTCAGGCTTCCAGGAAAATTGTTATTTGGAGTTAAGATTCTGCCCTGGCTTTCATTTAATGCAGTCACTGAATTTGGTGAGACTTCGTGAAGCATGAGCTGAATCAGGCCTTTTCACTATAACTTTTTCAGTATATGCAATCACTGTTGTGAAATGATAAGTGAACTTTACCAAACCCTCTGTATCTTAACCTTTTTTTTTTGAAGAGAAGGTGCCATAAATTGTGGTAATTTACTTTGTAAGGCTAAAAATCAGTTTGAAGGGTACAACTGTAAGAACTGATGCAGAGTTAGGATGGAAAAAGAACTGTCTCCAGAAAAGCCTGATGGAATGGCCCTAAGACTGAATTAAAATCAGAAACCCCCCACAACACGTGTTCTGTTAGCTATATTTGAGAGTCATCTTCATGAATGTTGTGGTACCCTCTGATTCTGTACTCTGCGTAGCTGGTGAATCTTTGATAGGTTGATGTTAATTTCTATTCATCATTAAGCCAAGTGGGATTAGTTGACTCACTTTTAATGAAGTTGCACTGGCAATGAGATGTTTCTAAACCAAAACTTTCTACAGATAATCTTGTCTGCTCCAGTGGGATTGTGTTTGGAAATGTTGCAGATTTTGGTGGAAGTAAAAGACGAATGAATATGAAAAGTAAAAACTCAGCATATCACTCTGAGCAACTTGTTGCTCAGCCTGAAACTGCTTCAGCCTTCTGAATGTGGTGAGGTCTGTTCTTGCAATGAGACTAAGTAGTGGAAATTGGATAAGTATTGAATTCCTCTGTGTTCAAAGAATTTTGGTACTGGTCCTGGGGCTGCTATGGATTAGTATAGGGATATATTTTTATCAGTGAGGGTAAAACTTAACTGTGATGCCATGAGGCCACCTCAAGTGTTTAAGTCCTCTTGCTAAGCAGGAGTTTCTCAGGAATATCCTGTACAGTGAGAAATCCCACAGAGAATACACACCAAAGAATTGAATGCTCCTTTGTCTCTGTGGATCTGGTTTCATAGAGCCCTTTTGCAGATTTTGCTATGGTGAGGCTGTTGCACTAAACCCACCAGTTAGTGCTCCTTTCCTGCCATCAAAAGCAAGCCATTGCAACAGGAAAATTGAACATATGTTATAAATGTACATTAAATGTTAAACAGAGGCATTCCTTTCACTGCACTGCTTTAGACCAATGAGTTTCACTTTTAAGCAGAGGAATTACTCTGGTGTGTTAGGTGAGACTCACATATCTGGCTGACAACTGGATTTCACAGACTAATGAGCTGCTTCCTTTGTTCCATGCTGGCTGAAACAAACTACAGGGAGGAAGGAGGTACAGATTTTATGAATAGAAAGATGGAGAGTGTTTTCTACAGTAAGCGTGGCATGATGTAAACACACTGCAAATTAGTTGTGAACATAAAATTAAATAGCTGATCTGGTAAGTGGGACTCTGGAAGATACTAGTACTAATAAATAAGAAAATAAAGTTGTCAGAGAAAGGACTCTGACTGATTAGAGGACTGGGAAATCACCAATCATATGAAGTTTAATAAAGGAAAGTGCCAGATTCTGCATCTGGGATGGGGCAGCCCTGGATGTATGTACAGAGCAGGGAATGAGATGCTGGAAAGCAGTGCCATGGAAAGGCACCCACTGAGGGTCCTGGTTTATGGAAATTTGAATATGAGAGGGAAGAAAGGGGCAGACACTGATCTCTTTTCTGTGGTAACCAGTGACAGGACCAAGGAAGTGGCCTGAAGTTGTGTCAGGGGAGGTTTAGGTTGGATATCAGGAAAAGGTTCTTCATCCAGGGGGTGTTTGGGCACTGGAACAGGTTCCCCAGGGAAGTGGTCACAGCACCAGCCTGACAGAGTTCAAGAAGTGTTTGGACAATGCTCTCAGGCACATAGCGTGACTCATGGGAATGGTGCTGTGCAGGGCTGGGAGTTGGACTTGGTGATCCTTTTGGGTCTCTTCCAACTCAGCAGATTCTGTGATTCTGTAATTCCGTAAAAGTCTCCATTATTTAACCCTAGAAAAAAAGTTACACACATAACAATGAAGATGAATGAATGAAATAAAATCTTTTTTTTTGAGAATTAAAACTTACCTAAGTGAGCTGCACCACATTTAAATGCTGGTTTCAATCCAACTCTTTGAATACTGCCATTTTTATTTTGCATATTCTAAAGCATGACTGCTAAGTATCTTACATGGTAAGGATAGGATCATGTACAGTCTAAAGTTAGCTTTAAGCATTCTGTTGAAACATTCATCTATTTTCTCTTGGAACTACAATTGTATGTTATTGAAAATAATATTGATGGGAAAAGTTTGGTTTAGCTCTTAAGATTATGTGACTTTCACATTTGTACTTTCCTAACTTTTTCCATTTGTATTTAAGAGACAATTTGCTGTTTTCTTTCTTGCAGAACGCGGTTCACCACGTAATTTGGTTACTACAGATATAACTGACACTACAGTTGGGTTATCATGGACACCAGCTCCAGGAACAGTTAACCATTATAGGATAATATGGAAATCACTTTATGATGATACCATGGGAGAGAAGAGAGTCCCTGGAAATACAGTGGATGCTGTGATAGAAGGCTTGGAGCCTGAGACTAAATACAGGGTTTCAGTATATGCAGCCTACAGCAGTGGAGAAGGAGACCCAGTAGAAGGAGAGGCTTTCACTGATGGTAAGTGTAGTACATTACCACCATTTGTAACATTCTGCTATTGATGAAATTATAATTTTTTTTAAAGAAAATGGACCTTTACTATCCTCAACTTTCTTTTTGTTTTGTTTCTTTTTTTTTTTTTTTGTGAAAAGTTTTCCCAAACCAAAATGCCACCTCAGCTCAGTCAGTTCTGGCATTTTGCTGGACCATTAAAAAATCCACAAAATCTCATCTATGTCATAAAGGTTTGGATTCAGCAAGAATTACTTCCAAGTTAAGATATGATTTTGTCTGCATATTACTCTGAAGTTAGCCTTTCATAGGTTTGGTGTGACTGCTGAAAATCAGGTGGAGGAAATATGGATAGAGCAAGGAGGAAAAATGGGGTAAATTCCCACAGAATCAATGAGTTTCCTTTCCAAGCTATTGCCCTTCCAGTCATCACAGTCCTCAAACTGAGGCTCACTGTGTGATTTTGATATTTGTTATTTACCCTTCTGGGGCTCTTCTTTTTCTTATTTGCCAAACATTATTATTTGTATTTGTCAAAGCAGGCTCAAGACTCTCCTGAAATGTAGGCAAAGTGAAAAAACACAGAGATCAGGGATGGCTTGTTGCTTTATAGCAAGAACTGGAAAGTAAAGGAGTTAGAATGAATGAAGGGATGCTCTGGATCAGGCTTGACATTTCTGTTGTTTGCCTAAAGGGGCCATGTGAAGAAAAAACCTGAGGGAGAGCTTTGGGGAAGCATCATGTGTGTTTACATGTTCTTGTGCTCTGTCCTAAGCATCTGTTTTGACTACTGTTGGAGACAGGATGCTGAACTATGTTAACCTTTGTCCTTGACCCAGTGCAGTTGTTCTTAAGGTTTTGTAAGAGTAGTGATTGCTGCTGTTAGTAAGAGCTGACTCCCCAGAGTCAAAGCAGACTGCCATCCCACGGTTTCCTTCTTTGGTCAAGCACAGCACTAGCTGTCCTAGCTTTTCCAGGTTAAGTAGGCAGTGTAGCCATGTCACTTGTGCTGACTCTCTGTGTGCTGACTGAGGTAACTTGCTATAAGGCCTATCAACAGCCCCAGACCTGAGATTAATATTGTATCTTTATGGTACACACACAATTAAAAATTGTCAGTTCCTAAGAACTACAACGCCTACCTTACTGTGCGATGAAGTACTGACCGCTTCCACCATGCCAAGAAGGTTCAGCTTTGCCAAAACCTAGATGGCTTATTTTGGCTGACAGCCAACATTGCATATCTGTCAGTTCACTTGGGATTATTTATACCATTTGTACAGTCTGGAAAATATCTCTTAGAAGCTGAATGCTGCAATTTGTCGAGAAAATGCTTTATTAGTTCATGGGCTTATTTCAGCACATACACTGTGTTGTGATGAGTGATTTTCCAAGTGTTTGGAAAGTCACTCATCTCTATTTGCAGGATAGTTTGTATGGAGTTCAACAGCCAGCTGTTTGGGTATTCACCAGTACCTTATCAGACCTGTAAAGTCAAAACTTAGAAAATCTGAGCACTATAGGACATTGTGTTCATGAAAATAAATGACTTCATCACTTTCATTTGAGAGTGCTGAATCCAATATTTAGTGGATTACTGAAAAGTGTGACTAAATAAAACTTCCAATTATGCTGTGTCATCATGTGATTTATACTTCCCCCTTTTTTGTCTCAGTAGTGAAAAGCACACTGCTGTTTCTTTAGTCCAATACAGTTAAAAATAATTAACAATGGCCTGTGAGATTCCCCTGTGTCTTCCCCACAATCAAAACCTGCAATTTTAAAGAAGGCAATTTTATGTTTTACTACAGCAGAACTACTTTTGTAGTCATGCATTTGAATATATCGGATATGATAAACTAAAAATGTATCCATGTTTTTACACCGAAAAGTGTCACCAAATGCCAGGACTGTGACAGTAGACAATGAGACAGAAAATACAATGAGAGTTACATGGCAGCCTTCACCCGGGAAAGTCTTGTCTTATCGTGTGAACTACCGGCCACGCAGTGGAGGAAGACAAATGTTTGGAAGAGTAAATGCTCCTGCTACAAGCATAGTGTTAAAGCGACTTAAGCCCCGAACTACATATGACATAACTGTTGTTCCAATTTATGATTTTGGACATGGGAAATCAAGAAAAGGAGAAGGAACAACAGGTATGTACCACAAGGTTGTATGGGATTTCATAATGCAAGTTTTGTTCTTAAAATTAATAGTCATGAAACATAGAACAGCATGGTGGAGTCTGCCAAGATCATGAATTGACAGGAAAATTGAAGAAAATTTTAGAGGTTGAGAAGAGAGTTTGATTTGTTTGAGATTTCACTGTGGCATAGCCTGAGCACAGCTTTTTGCTGTTGATATTAAAAGGTGTAAATATGGTGTAAAATCTGTTTGAAAATACTAGACTTGTTTTGAAATGCTGTCATCAGAAGTTCAAAAAAGGTGTTTTGTGAGGAAGACAGACTACTTAATCAAGTGTTGTCAGCTGTTTCATAGTTTGCCTTTTGCTTGTGGGTATTGATTAAATAGCTACCCAGCATCCCGTTATTTAGGTTTGTCTTCTCTGGTCACCATATTTTCTGTGGAAAACCCAAGGTACTAAAAAGGAGGAGTAGATGATTTTGAAGATTCATCTGTGGAAGTCTGACTTCATGGTCTTTTGGACAGGCTGTCTTCTCTCTCAGAAACTGAAACTCTAAAACATTTCTTAAATCTCAGTGAAGGCAGTTTTGTGGTAAAAGCAAAATTCATTTTCTACTCTACCTTTAGTATGAATGTGATACTGGTCTTACATTTTGTGAGGAAATGTTCTCTAGACATTCAGATCAACCAGATTTAGTGTCAGTTTTCTGTTCAATACATGGAAAGTTATTAACAAGAAAAAATCTTTTTCAAGATGTTTCTGCCTATGTGACACTAGTGCCATTCATTGAGGTATTCTTTAAATAGTTCATGCCATTTCTGTTCTCTGAATATATGTTATATTGAATAATGACAGGAAGTAAGATAAAGATATCCCAACAGTGGAGATACCAGCACCTCAGTTACTGAAGAAAGATTTCTTCTTTACCTAAAATGTGGTTGATATAAAGGAGTCGTGAAAACTTGACCAGCTCTTGAGCAATACCTAGTTTTTTAATGCTGAAATTTATACTGAGGTAAACTTTAGATCATCCAGCTGCTTTTGATTTTTGAACTCTCCATCTTGATACAGATATGTCTTTCTGCTTTCAATCTAAATAACAGTGGTGGTAAACACTCTTTGGAAGCAAATGGAGCCTGAGTCATCTTTTTAGTTGAAGCTGTCATGATAATTCAGGGAGTATGATGAGAGATGAGACAGAGAATCTGTACTTTTCCTTGTGACTAGGACTGTATCTACTGTTTCTCAGCAGAATTCACAATTTGAGGACATTTATGATCTTTCAGCTATAATTAGACAATTGCACAGGCACAGGAACAAGGCAAACTCTTTTTTTCCTCCATCTTTCATGCCAAAGCTATAGTGCTAACTTTCTGTTTAATTCCTATTCTTTTGCAACTTTGAGATTACACTGCTGCAGTATTTTCCACGACTGCACTTTAGAGTTGCACAAAAGTTGCACAAAATGCAGAAGCTAGCAGCAGCTTGTTAACCACTCTGTCTGTGAGCACTGCCCTGCAGTGGGCAGCTGTTAGTCTTCTGAAGAAGTTGCTCTTGACCTAAAAACCTTAAGCTGTTTGGCTGGGACTCCTCTGAAGAATTGTTTTTTGACACACTGCCACACCTGTGGTTGGTGAAGTTGCTTTAGCTGCCAGGCAATTTATCCCTCAGTTCATTGACTGCAGAGGGAGCCTCAACAATAGACTTAGCGCACGTACCTGTTGGTTAGATAGCTAAAATCGAGTGACAGGAATCTCACCTTTCATCTCTTAATACTTGTCTTTGTGCCTAAAGAAAGAAACAAAGAGTTTAGGACTGTCAATAATACTGGATTTGCATATATATTTTTACATAAAAGCATACTTGCCGATTTTTTCCATGTGCAGACCTGATCTAAACTCTTTTGTTTCCCACCCTTTCAGCTTCTCCCTTTAAGCCACCTCGAAATCTGAGAACTTCTGATTCAACTATGTCAAGTTTCCGAGTAACATGGGAGCCAGCCCCAGGGAGAGTGAAGGGCTACAAAGTAACTTTCCACCCTACTGAAGATGATGGGAGTCTTGGAGAATTAATAGTGGGGCCATACGACAGCACAGTGGTACTGGAGGAGCTTAGGTATGGATATTCCCTCATGTTGGTTTTTGTTCTGTTTTGTTTTTCTTCCTTTAAATAACTTTAGCCTAGGATTTTGTTTAATCTTGATCTGCTATTGAAATGCCTGGCACAATCCACTGTAAGCAAGAAAGTAGTTTTGTCAATAAGCCATGAAGGTCTTGTTATGCCATCTCTGAAAGGCACCTGGCAGGTAGGTCTCCTTCTAAGATTATCCATTTACATCACTTGTGGTGTTCTCCCAGCAACTGAAGGAGGCAAAGATATAGGCTGGAGCTGTATTCTGTATTTCACATAGGAGAAAGATAATATAATAGGGGAGGATATTTGGGATTTCTATAGTTTCCTCTTAAAAGTTTCTTGTCTCATGTTTCTCAAAAGATGCTTAGTTTAGTTCTTAATTCATTTTCTCGGAGGCTTGGATTTTTAAAGCAGGCTTCACACCATGTCAAAATCTGTTAGACAAGTATACTAAATATAACTAAAATTGAATCATTAAGTCAAAGAATCATACAGTCACAGAATGGTTTGGGTTGAAAGGGACCTTAAAGATCATCTAGTTCCAACCTCATTGACATGGGCACCTTCCACCAGATCAGGCTGCTGAAAGCCCCATCCAACCTGGCCTTGATGTCCTGGGATGGGATACCCACAACTTCTCTGGGCAACTTGTTCAAGGGTCCTACCACCATCACAGTAAAAAGCTTCTTCCTAATATCTGATCTAAATCTACTCTCAGTTTAAAGCCATTACTCTTTGTCCTATCACTACATGCCCTTGTCAGAAGTGCCTCTCCAGCTTTTTTATAGGCTCCCTTTAGGTGCTGGAAGGCTACCATAAGGTCACCCCAGACCCTTCTCTTCTCCAGGCTGAACAACCCCAACTCTCAGCCTGTCTTCACAGGATAGGTGCTCCATCCCTCTTACCATCTTTTTGATTTTCCTCTGGACTCGTTACAAGAGGTCCAAGCCCTTCCTACATTGGTAGCTCCAGAGCTGGATGCTATACTTCAGGTGGGGTCTCATATGGGCAGAATAGAGGGTGAGAATCACCTCCCTTGACCTGCTGGTTGCTTCTTGTGATGCAGCCCAGGCATCACTCCCAGTCCCTGCATTTGCCTTCTGCGACCTTCCAGCAGTGTGGCTGGAGCACTTTTCAGTGAAGACTGAGGCAAAAATATAATTTAGTACCTTAGCCTTCTCCATATCCTGGGCAAACAGGTCTCCTGTTTTCTTCTGGAGGGGGCCCATTTTTTTCCTAATCTTCCTTTTCTCATTGATGTACCATAGAAACTTTTATTGTTGCCTTTGATGTCCCTGGCCTGATTTAATTCTACCAGGGCTTTAGCTATCATAACCTGATCTCTGGCTGCCTGGACAATTTCTCTTCCCAGAATTAAATAACTTGAATGAGGAAGGCTATAAATTTAAGTATAGAGTGTAAAATCAGCTTTTAAATTGTTGAACTTCAGTGCCTTGTGGAAGACATTGGCTTCATATTTTGGGCTTCATATTTTAGCACCTTCTTTTCCATGAGGTATTTTTTTTCTGTCACAATTTAATAAGTGAAGTGTTTAGCATTTAACTAGTCAAATGACTTTAATTAAAGTATACCTCCTTAACTATTTCAGGGCAGGAACTACCTATAAGGTAAATGTTTTTGGGATGTTTGAAGGAGGAGAGAGCAACCCTCTGGTTGGACAGGAGATGACCACCCTTTCAGATACTACTTCGGAGCCATTTTTATCTAGAGGTAAACGTGCCTGAATCAAAGAAAAGGCAGTCTTGTATTTTGGATTACAGAGACCAAAAGTTTACTACATTTCCTTTTTGTTTTTCCAATGCACACACATACTTGTTTACAGGATTCATTGTATTTCCTTCCCTGATGACATAAATCCTGGTCTCAAATGACCAAAAAGCATGGCTCAGTTCGCAATTCTGGCCCTCTGCACCCTTCAGATGATCTTAAAAAGATGATAATGCAGGCAACCTGTGTTTTCCTGATTATTCAAAGCCATCTGCATTGCATTTTCAAGCTGTCCACAGCTGTGTTAAATCACATAAGGTCAAATTCTTGAACAGAGATCATGGCTGATCTACAGGGGTGTTCACAGGAGTAGAACAAGGAATTTTAAGCAGACTGTTGGCCCTTTGCTTGTCCTTATATGGTGGCTTTTCCTTTAAAGACTAAGATGATATAATGAACAAAGATCTGATAGTTGGGAATGTCCTAGTGTTAATGTATATTATTTAAGTGTATATTCAATATATTCACTGTTTAGTCTTTTGGTTTGTTACTGTAGTAGGAGGAGACTTTTTCAGAAAGGCAATTGCAGAGTGCTCTCTGGTATCTCTTTGGGAGTTTCTCACTGTGTAGCTAAATCTTTCTTTCAAGGTTTCTGTGAATGTTATGATATTATCTCCCTTTGGTGTGGTTAATAGGCCTCTGCATGATAATAGTTGTGCTCACCATACTTTCAGTTACACCACCTGAAGAAAATTTCAGGGCTCAGCCCTTCATGGAAAGTATAAAAAACAGGGCTGCTGCTGAATAGCCAAGTATACACAAATAAGTAAAGCCTGTTCTCCTCTGCCATTTCAATGCTTGCATAACCATCAGAGAGAATTTGGTGAGGAGAAAGAACCTAACTGCAAAGTCCTTTCAGAGTCAAAGAAAGAAAAAAGGTTTCTGACAGCTGACTATATTGTTTCTGTTTAGCCAACAATGGGCTGTGTAAAAAATACTCATCTTGTATATACTTTATTGAAACATTTTTAGAAACTTCTTAATTAATTGGTGTCCTCCTCTGTCTAATACTAGAGGGTAAAACTGAAAAAAAGTCCTAAAATAGGCCATCAGTGATATTAGACTAAAGCTTTAATGGGGCTGGCAACAAAAAATTGCACCAAGAGTGGTTTGTTATTTTTCATCATAGTAGGTCTCATTTCTGTCTTCAATGTTATATTCTTTAAGCTAATTAGTCTTACTAATGCATGGATTTGAGTCATGGTTAATGTGAAAAATGAATTTATATCTTGGATTGTAAATGTAATAGTAAATTATTTATTAATAGGGGGGAAAAATCACCCTAGATCTGGCACATTTACGAATTTTCCATGTGGGGAACTATAGTATGTTGGAAGAAATATAAAAGTCAAAATAGATTAACTTTTATATTGTACATAAAGCTAACTTTAACATCCATATTAAAGTTATGCATGCAATTTTTTGAACTAACATGGTTTGACTTAAACCCTACTCCCAACTGATTTTATTGTCCTGACTAAAGACTAGATCTATATTTTCTGTGCAGAAGAGGATCATGCTTTTAACCCCCAGGTACATGGAATAGTTATATTCATGAGTCTACAGTGTTGGATCAATTCTGTGGAACATATATGAAATCACAATATCTTTCAACTGTGATGAGTGTGGCTGATTTTTCTCAATGGGATTTCTTCCATATAAAGACCAGAAGCTCTGATGGCAGGAAGCCAGAAAATTTGCAGCTGGTAACAAAACCTACAGGAAAAAAGAGAGAAAGGATTTTGGTTTATTTTGTTTGCACATGGCTGTGGATAAAATTATTGTGTCTTTCTGTTTTGTATAAATATTTTGTGATTTTCCTTGTGATGAAAACAGTATGATGCGTATTTTATTCTGTAATTTGTAAACTGAAGATATCTGAAATAACTTCCTATTTTTTAGAAGATCGCAGCTTTATATAAATGTTTGTTCTTGTTTCCTCTGTATCTCTTGACCTGTGTTTATGCTTGTGTGTCTTCTCTGGATTGTGCTCTTTCCTTTCTGTACATGCAAACTTCTATACCATGTGTATTACTATATCTTTTTCCCCTGAAAATTGAGGAATGCAATTTATTTGAAAGTGATTGCAATATATGATGTTAATCCCTATTAACTATTACATGGTTGAAAATTAACCAGTAGTTTAGCTGTGACAGACTAAAATACCATAAAATTGTATAATCTGATAATACTCACTGCCATATCAGTGGTTCATTTAGTAGTCTTGTACAAAACTTCTGAAATCAAGTTATCAGCCATCTTTAAAGACCAAAACAGACAGTGACATGACAATAGAGAACACTAGCCTTGACATTTGCAAAGGCTTATTTTTAAAAGGAAACATACATGAAGAAATTTATCCAGCTTTTGCCATGGAACCACTGACTAGTGTGAATAATGCTCTCAAATAGGTCATACTTGACAGAGTGCCAGTGAATAAAACTAGAGCTATTTTGGAAGCTAACTCATGACATATGTCATCTAAAAGGATGGGGAAAGCAAGCCATCATCCTAAGGCTATATTTTTCTGGTTGACACGGCAGGTCTAGAATGTAGAACCAGAGCAGAAGCTGATATTGTGCTGCTGGTGGATGGCTCATGGAGTATCGGGCGGCCAAATTTTAAAACCATCAGGAACTTTATTGCCCGTATTGTTGAAGTTTTTGATATTGGTCCTGACAAAGTACAGATTGGTAAGTTCTCATATGTTGGAGGGAAAATGGAGCATAACTGCTACAAAGGCACATAATAACTGAGTAAATTATGGCTTTTTTCCCAGGTCTTGCACAGTATAGTGGTGATCCCAGGACAGAATGGAATCTCAATGCTTACCGAACCAAACAGTCTTTGTTAGAGGCTGTAGCCAACTTACCATACAAAGGAGGCAATACTCTAACAGGTATGTCACAGTGCCAGGATTTTACTTAAGCTCCAGTGAAAACGATTCCAGTAGCTGACCCTGAAATTAAGTGAAAACAAAAGTGCCCGTGATGAAAGGGAGTTAACAGTTCAACTCAGTATGGTTGGAAGATAACAGATCTAGCATAGGCTTATAAACTCAGGAGAAATCTGATAGAAGACATTTTGGGTGATGAAGAGCTTGTGTTGCTGTTGCGCCTGTGAGAAGAAAGAAGGTCATTTCCATGTCAGGGTTGGGATGAAGACAACCAGGAACCAGAAGAAAGGCTGGTGGAAGTCAGGAGGTTGATGCTCAAAGGGTAAGAAGGTGCTGAATACTATCAGTTGCTGAGAAGTCTAAATGATGGGCTGCAACTTGATTCAAAATGCTTCTAAAGGGAAGTAAACTGTGGAACTGTTGTCAGAGTAAAGTCACTAGGATGCAACAATCTCTTCTACCATGACTACTATATGAAAATAGTTTACAGTGATGGTTACTTTCTTTGTGTCATGCTAGGAATGGCCTTGGATTTCATATTAAGAAACAACTTCAAGCAAAATGCTGGCTTAAGGCCCAGAGCTCGCAAAATTGGTGTTCTCATCACTGATGGCAAATCACAAGATGATGTAGCCATCCCTTCAAGAAAACTCAGAGATGAAGGAGTGGAACTGTATGCAATTGGTAAGTATTGTATGAAGAGATGGCCTGCAGCAGCCCCCTCCTGCCCATCTGCTAAACGCAGAGAAGTGGCCACATATAAAAGTATATAAAAGGTTATTCAAAGAACATGTTTAGGGACTTAATTGCATGGTGTCATGCTTCACAGCCATAATTTCTAACAGGTTTTGCTTTCTTCTTCTCTTGTAAGGTATTAAAAATGCAGATGAAAATGAATTGAAGCAGATTGCAACGGATCCAGATGACATCCATGCTTACAATGTTGCAGATTTCCCCTTCCTGGCTGACATCGTTGATAATGTAACCACGAATCTATGCAACAGTGTGAAAGGTCCAGGTACATCACATTTTCAGTCTATTTCACCCTTTTTCCATTTACGTGTTTGCATTGCTAATTCCTTTTTATTACTTATTGGGAACACTCTGTTAGCCGTGGGCTGTTTTTTCAGCTGCTGGTGTGAGGAAGTTGTGCAGTCCACCTAGACTACCCTGCAGGGGTTCTTCCTTTCCTTCCAACAGTGACTATGTTATAACTAACGCAGCATGACATTGCTGGATGTGCCTTCTTTTTCTCCCCAGAATCGTGAAGTGTCTTTCTTAGTGTGTCAGCTTTTTACTCACTGTGGCATGTTGTTTGATAATACTTATCCAACGACGAAAATTTTAGCAGCCCTGCTCTTTTCAGGTATTAGTATCTGACAGCCCAAAACCAAGGCTGGGCATGGAAAGACAGTAATGTTAGCTGATGGTTCTTCAGTGAAACACTGGTGTTGAAAGTGGAATAGGAATTACAGGGAACTTGTTTAGTCTTGAGTGTGTTAAGGTGAGCTATCTCTTCATGCAGTTGTTTTAAGAATTCCTGAGGAAAAAGAAATATAAGCAGCTACACCAAGTGGATTTTTTCACTTCTGTTAAGATAAATGAATATGTTTTAAATTTGCTTCACTCTTGCAGGTGATTTGCCAGCCCCTTCAAATTTAGTTATTTCTGAAGTGACACCTCGTTCATTCAGACTGAGATGGAGCCCACCTCCTGAGAGTGTTGATAGATACAGAGTTGAATATTATCCTACCTCTGGAGGTAGCCCTGAACAGGTTAGTATTGTATGTTCATCTTTGACATCATCCAGGATAACCTTGGACTTCCACATCATAGTAATATCATTCTGAATTTGTGCTGTGTGTGATATAACAGCAAATTAAAAATGCTCCTAAGGTCTAGAATATCATGCTTTGGTAAATGATACACAAAATTACAAAAAATAGGAGTATATGTATGACTTTGATTATTTTAATATCATGAATCCAGAAGTAAAATATATTTCTTATAAAGAATTGTCTTCTATTTCTAGTAATTCCTTTATTTCCATATTCCACTGTCATATATTTAGTTGAAATATGTCTGTACCAGAAATTTTCTGACCATACTCATGGGTAGGCCCACTGTCCTTTTCACGCATTTTCTTCTTAGTAGAAACAAGACAGTGGGGGATACAGTTTGTAAGAAGTGCTTAGATTAACACTATATGACTCCAAACTGTTTATTGCACAGGATCAAACTTATCTTGTGGTTATTACTTCTCTACACAGAGAGCCAGTGACTGGCAACCCTTGGTTCTAGGAAATCTGAATTGCTCATTATGCTTTTTAACCAGATAGAACACTATTTAGGAGAATGAAGTGTTTAGAAGAATGAAGTTAGGTGCCTCTGAGTACCTAGCTGTGAATTTCCCGTCTCTGAATGTGGCTTTTAAATCTCAACTCATGTTTGACTCATGGAGAGTTCAAGATTTGGCCTTTGATTAAAGTTTGAGCTGTCGTTCCAGTGCACACTGACTTTATAATTTGACTACTTCCTGGCATTTCTGTTCTGCAAGGTGTTGCTAATGCCTTGTGCTGTAACCATCTAGATTATCCTGGATTTTGAAATTTTTCCCGAAGCGGTCCTTTTCCCCTCAGTCCTTTCTTTATGTTCATTAGTAATATAGAAGTGTAAACCACGTGTGAAATCAGAATGCACTGTAAGTGATGCTAAGTAGATCCAGCTCAATTTGAAACAAGTCTCTGTCTGA
>NW_008237423.1:209709-244322 GCF_000691975.1 Corvus brachyrhynchos
TTCCCTACAGCTTGCTTTGCAAAAATGGTATATTGTCAGACAAAACGTATACAAAATTAGGACCAGACTTTATTTATCTCCTTGTCATTGATTTCTGCAGTTTCACTAGGAATGACTGCTTTTCTTAGAGATAAGATTACAAACATGTTTCTCTTAAAGTGATTAACATTGCTTCTCTTGTAGTTTTACGTAAGTAGGATGGAAAGAACAACAGTTCTGAAAGATCTGCAACCTGAAACAGAATATGTGGTTAATGTGTTTTCTGTGGTAGAAGATGAAAGCAGTGAACCTCTGATCGGCAGGGAAACAACTTGTAAGTTACAAATGGATCTTGAATAATATGTTAACAGCCAATTTGGCACCTGTTCAGCAGAACTTTTAGCACTATGGGTTTTCTTCTTAGCAGATGCAAAATATTTAATTTGAATTACTAAACCGTAGTGTGTTACTCTGGTTGTTCAGAGCTTGTTGTTCAGAAAACTTCCCCAAAGTGAAACTGCAATGTGGTAGAATATATTTGTCCCAGCTTCTTTCTAGGCCCAAAAACATGGTTGTACAAAACTAGAACAACAGACATGAATTACAAGACAGAGTTTATAAATTCCTGAAATCTAATCATAAACAAATGCTTACTCCTTCATTTTTATGCTAGGTAATTAATTCCTGCTATTACCAGACAGAATTATTTCTAATTAGCAAAAGCCAGTTCAAGACAATTATGCCACTTTTATGAGTTAGCTATATTTCTCCTATGAGCTGTCTACATAATTGATTTCAGGTATATTTATGCTGAATGCAACATAGAGTCACTCTTCTGTCTCTTTAATAACATTGAATTTTTGCTGTTCTTTTTATTTCTTTTGTATTAGGCTTGTCAAAAATCCTTAAAATACGTGTATAATTTTTGTCAAGTCTCTGTTATTTTTTGATATGGTTTTATGGAAACTTTTCCTTATTTAATAATTTGAGAAATACAGAAAACAAAGAGAAAGGACAAAAACTCTCTTTGTACAGACTCCCAGCCAGTCATATTGTTTCATACTAGAATTTTCATGTGAGTTAATGTTGCTTTTTAGAAGACTAAAGCGTTCCAGTGCAGACTTGTAAGAGTTTTAGCTGTGTATGTAGAAAATCTGTAGCCACATTCAAAATATGACGACCATTACCTCATTCATAAACTAAGAATTTAAATACCACTGTTTGCAGATCACCTCTCTACTACCCATAATATGCCCTAATATCCAGGTACAATATTCTCAGTGATATGACCTGTGATATTAAATATGAAGAAGCTGAAAGAAAGAAATTAATATATATTTTTTTATTTGACAGTGCCAATCTCTTCAGTTAGAAACTTAAATGTTTATGATATTGGATCAACTTACATGAGAGTGAGATGGGAACCTCTTAATGGAGCTACCGGTTATTTGTTAACATATGAACCTGTGAATGCCACAGTCCCAGCCACAGAGAAAGAAGTAAGAGAATTTGTCTTTGCTACCTGTACTCTACCAAAAATAAATTAAGAAAAACTGTTAGACTATCATAATAGTCAAAAGACTGGCATGTACTTCTTCAAGTGCAGTGAACTTACTGGGATATTATATACAATGACATCAGTCAGGAAATTGTAAATATACTGTGAATCTCACAAACAAAATTCCCTTGAAGTTAAATCATTGCTTGCTTTTCTGCCATTGCTTTCTTCAGTTTTTAAACACGGAGTGTTATTTTTCATGTGCAGATGCGTGTGGGACCATCAGTGAATGAGGTGCAGCTGGTAGATCTCATCCCCAACACCGAGTACACTTTAACAGCTTACGTATTATTTGGTGATATGAAGAGTGACCCACTCACCACACAGGAAGTGACATGTATGGGCATCTTGATTTTTGCTTTGTAATTGCTTCAGCAACATTTAATTTTATTTCATGCAACAGTTTTCATATAATCTGTTTCATTTAGAAGACCACCTTAACCATGTTTTATGTATTTTCTAACATTCATACACTTCCCAGAGATCTCAAAGGCAATTTCAATGAAAAGGGTCCAGCTACTAAAAGGGAAACAAAATAATTTTTAACTTGAATAATGAAGGAAATCGTGAGATCACAGTGTTTTTAAAAGGTCTCGATTTTGCTTGTATTAATTTAGAAACCCTGTTCCTGAATTCAGACATCCTCTTAAGTATAGAAAATACTGAAGAAATATGTCATATAAAAAAAAAAAATAGCTCTAAAAATGGCTTCCTTTTTTATACCTTTCCCTAAACAATTCCTATTGGCAGAGGCATGCTTCTGGTCTAGATGCATGAAAGATGGCTACTTTTATGTCCTTAAAAATTTTAAACAATTACCCATAGATGAAAAGTGGCTATTGTCACCAAAAGTCATGGTCTTAAGCCCTGATACTTCTGGAAGTATTGTAGTCATAATTTACAAATGTGAAACTAGCATAGTTTATAGCTATTTTGCTCATTGCTGGGAAAATAAACTCCTGAACTGTCTCATCTAATGCCCAGGACAACGAACTTCTCAGAAAGTGGTTGCTTCCCTTCACTGAAAAGAATTTAACTGAAAGACATGAAGAGAATTCACTTCCATCTGTGAGAGACCTATACCTCTGCTATGAATAGCATTCACTTACTACTACCATTATTTTTACAGTACCTTTGCCTGGACCCAGAGGTTTAACAATTCAGGATGTTACTCACAGCACCATGAATGTCCTTTGGGATCCTGCCCCAGGAAAAGTTCGAAAATACATTCTAAGATACAAAATAGCTGATGATGCTGATGTAAAGGAGGTAAAATATTTAAAGTACAAGGAAAGAGTTTTACTTTGAAAAGTTAGATTACTAAAATAATAGTAAAACTAGTATTATAACCCACCACTGAGAGTAAAGAACACCAGTCCATGGTGATTTCAGTCAGGAAAGGGTATTGATTTCTTGGAAAATGTTTGATAGATTTCTTCCTCCTCCTCCTCCTGAGAGGAAAAATCCTTAAACTGACTGGAGAATTTTAATATGCTTTGGTAAATAGTAGTTTCTACTCTCTGCTTAAGTATCATCTTCCCAAGGTCTAAGAACAGCTTACAATTAAGAGGACAGGATAGTGGAATAAAGGTATGTTAGCCCCTTTGCCTACTGAGAAAACATGTGTGACGATTGTTAGAGATGTCTTTTAGCTATGTGCAAGCTTTCCTTAATTGCACTACTAGGCATAAACCAGCTCTTGGAGAATTAAATTTGTTTTTTTAAAGGAAATAGAATTTTCTAAAGGTTCAGTCTGCATCCTTGTTTCCAAAGGAATAAAGCACTGAATGACCCACAAGTACTATGTGTATAATAATGTTTTGCAAGGGAATTAGTAGGGAACACTCAATATTCAGGTGTAAATTTAAGGGTAAATGGCAAAACTTAGTGCAGAATACTTCTTTGTTTTTCAGTGCAGGAATTTCTGCAGAGTAAGAAAATAGAGAAATTTACAATCCTTTAAGTCATTATTTTTATTCTTAGGTGGAACTTGACAGACTCAAAACAAGCGTTACTCTCTCTGACCTTTCCTCCCAAACACTGTACAATGTAAAAGTTGTTGCTGTGTATGACGAAGGGGAATCCCTACCAACAAATGCAGAATCTGTCACTCGTAAGTTTTCCTAATAATCTTTCTTGTGGTTGTTTTTGCCTTATGTTTGATTTAAGTGATGTGTGTGTTGCAATATGTTATAGAGTTTAGATGGAGCTCTAATTTAATCTGAGAAATACTTGCACTGTAGCATTATCTGCAATATGATAAACCACAGGAATCTTAGATGAGTTGTGTCTTACTGCAGTGAACACTGACATCGCAGTCTCCAGAGATGTGAAGAGCAACTGAAGCAAAACTATTTCTATTTAAAGACTGAAGGAGAAGTTTAGGTGTATAACGCAGTACTTGTGCTCGTCGCACGACCTCTGGTGTGCCCCAGGTCAGAGACAGTCCAGCTGCGTTCTTCTGTGTGTTGCAGAAGCGACTTTGGCATCAGGATGGGTGCTGCTGGCTGGGCTGGCTAGCTGGCTTCTTTGCAAAGGGAACATGAAGTTTCGCAACCTGAACAAGCTCAGAAGGGATGGAATGCAATGGGGCCCTCCCCTGAGGCTTGTCCTCAGTTTTATAGGAAATTTGAAAACCACAGTGAAAGGGGAAAACAACCAATGAGTTACAAGCCAGGGGTCAGATACAATTTACCAAGAACCACTGGGGGAAACCAAGAGGCAGGAATTATAACAGAGAACCAGCGAACAACCGAGTAACCGAGAATTTTTCCGAACGGGGGGAGGTGGCTTGTACCCGGGCACTGCCCAGGGGGTGCGGCTTAGGCTTCTGAGCCGCCCCTCAACTCGCCCTCTGAGTCTGCCTCGTCGGGAAACTCGATCCAGGGGATGGGCTGGGATTGATTGGCATCACGCTGCCCCAGCCCCGCAGTGGGCTGGGTCACTGCAACCGGAGTAGAATTGGTAAGAAAATATGAGGACAGAGGAAAGGTTTATCAAGTCTATGTAGGAATCTAGGAAAGTGAATAAGAAGCTGTGAATAAGAAGTTGAGCCATATAATAGAGGATTAGAGAGATATGATCCTGCCTCTGATCCAAGAGAGGTTTTGCATAATGGAATGCTAAAGCAGCCTTTATTTTTAGAGAATCATAAAGGCAGCTTTTAAGTAACCTCGACAAATAGAGGCAAGGAAATGGAGTTGCACAAGCTGTAAGAGCTGATCTCCATACAGGAGATGTGACAGACTGAAAGGAGAAAGCAGGTATCAAGGAAGTTCTCATCCTGATCAAGGCTTAGGATTTAAGAAGACAGTTAACCAGAAAAGGTACAATATAAAAGAGTAATATTACCTTTTCACTGCCCCTCCATCTGGTGTGAAAAAGAAGAAAAACCCATGAATAGTCTGTCTTATTTATTCTGCTGAATTTTTAATTTGGTAGTCTGATGTATTTAAAAATGTTTGTGAGATTTTCTGCTTGCTGTTGTGCTAGTCTTTGTTCTATACCTGTGGTTTTGTGTGAATATGTGTGTAAGGAAAGAAAAGGAAAGCTCTGCCAAAGAAATTATTTTAATTCTCTGGTTCTACCTATTTACGTATTTCTTCCCAGTGGCTATAATATTTTGCTTCCTTAACCTACAGTTAACCACTGTGAATTCTTTCTAAACAAGTGGTGACTTATTTGGCTTATACAAAGAATTTTAAGATTTGTGAGAAACTCATGCAGGAACTTGACCTGTGTCTATGGGAGTTCATATTCACTCCATAGAGCTCCAAAATGTAAAAGCCAGGGCTTCAGTTGTTTTGAGTAGGCATGTGAGTTGTGACCTCTGCTGAGGTCAGTAGAGCTATGTCTATTTTATCAGGCGATGACCTAATGATGTGACCTTATGAAGGATGATTTGCCTAGTGTAAGTGGACTGGGTTATACTATAGGGCTTGATTGTAGTCATTAGAAGCATGGTAACTGAGAGATGAACATTCTACATAATCTTCTAAATTATTTTTCTGAGTAATTCCTTTGTTTAACTGTATTTATTTTGTAGTTACATTTTGTGGAATATTTTTCCTTTTCTCATAATAGAGCCTGTGCCAGCACCAGTTAACCTCAGAATCACAGATATAACCACAAATAGTTTCAGAGGTACTTGGGATCATGGAGCTCCAGATGTCTCTCTATATAGAATAAAATGGGGACCCTATGGAAGAGAAAAACAGGAGGTAAGAATAGACAGCCACCGTATGCTTTTGAGGGCAGTCTCACAGAGGGTGTATTATTAAACTCAGAAATGTAATTGATAAATGGCCTACAACTTGCAAACCCTCTTGTTGTGCTCCATAGAAATCCAGTGAGAAGGTGTAGGACATATACTTACAGCCACTTGCAGTGATGTTACTGAGTGAAAAGTTACTCAGTTCTATCCCACTCTGTTTGCCTGTTTCATTTGTATGTTTTGGTTTTGTTTATTTATTTTTTTCCTTTTTCTTTAATTTCTTCACAAGACTATCTTAAATGGGGATGAGAATAGTTTGGTCTTTGAAAATTTGAATCCAGATACATTATATGATGTCTCAGTTACTGCCATCTATCCTGATGAATCAGAAAGTGATGAGCTCATTGGCAGTGAACGAACATGTAAGTAAATAAAGGGATTCTGCATGTTGTTGTTCATAGTTATTAAAACAGAAGGCATATACATACAAGAATTCTGAAAATTCTTTCTACTTTTTTCCTAGTACCCTTGGTACCTATCACTACACAAGGTAAGAATCTGAATTTCCAGGTACCATTTTATTGAAGGAAACTCATACCTCTCTTTTTCTAAACTGTGACGAATGTTGACATTAAAAAACTGAGATCATTTAATAAATATTATTGTGTATTTGGGAGAATACTAAACACTAGATTACCACATGTTTATTATTTTACAAACATTACAGTTTATGTTCCCCTGTACTTAATACATTCTACTCTTGATCAGGCATTCATGCAGCCCTAAAACTGTGAATGAAGTGTTTGTCTCTGCTCTTTGGCGAACTTCATGTTTATTCTTTTCTTTATTATGCTTCTCAGCCCCAAAGAGTGGCCCACGAAACCTTCAGGTGTACAATGCAACTTCCCACAGTTTGACTGTGAAATGGGATCCTGCCAGTGGTCGAGTGCAGAGATACAGGATCATTTACCAGCCTATCAGTGGGGATGGCCCTGAACAGTTGGTAACTAATTTTGAAGTGCTAAAGTTATTCAACCTTAAATGAACCTTCTGCAAAGTAATCCATTAGAATAATTTCTTTTCAAAGCACAACACTCTAGATATTAATCACCTTTTGCATGAAGATTTGTATTTATAGTGAATAAGTATATACTCCCACCTTTTTTTTCTCCCCTTTCAAATCCAAGTTAGAATACTCTTAATTGAGCAGCAATAACTTTGGATGCATCCTGTTTTCTCAAAAATCACGTAATCATAGACTCATTTAGGTTGGAAAAGATCTTTGAGATCATAAACTCCAACTGTTTATCTATAGAGAAAATTAAAATAAAGTGCATTGAGAAATAAGTCAATCAGCATGCAAGGCTAAAAGTCACAGATATAAGTGTCACAACAATATGAACTACCATGACTACTTTCATAGTCCAGAGTTTTCCATTGTTTTCATAGTGTGGTTCACGTGCTATCAGAGGACTTTGCCATGAAACATGCTGTGAACAGCTGAGACTGTCTTTTGCCACTCTAGGGTCAGAATAACCACCCAGAGGTAGCAGTTTCAAAAAAAAAAATCCATGTAAAAAATGTGCTAATGAAGTATTTAAGGTATTTTAGACTCTTAATATGATGAGAACCTGTAATGCTATGGAGAGACAGTACTCTGTGATCAGCCAGCTTCCCTGTGTTGTCAGCAAGAACTGTTTTGACTACTGGCAGCCTACACAACACAGCCTGGGAATGGTAATTCGGTCATGCTGTTTATCAGAAGTGTGTGCTACTTAAAAATGCCCTATTCTGTAGTGGGAGGCTGTTGCGGTTACTGTCAAATGAGTCACAGAAACAGTCTCAGATGAGAGCCACATTCATTTAGCTTGCTCCTGTAATTGGAGATCACACATGTTCAGAAGTATATCTAGGAATATTTACTTTAGAATCAGTTGGATATTTACACACACATTTTAACTCTCTTCTGAACAACATGCATTTGGGTTGAGGTAACTGAAATGTGTATAAGTAGTTGAACAAAATTTTAGTGAGAAATCGCTAGAGGAATAAGGAGCAGCAATAAGTTCAATTAATATCTAATTAAATGCTGGTAGTGGAGTAAAAAGAGAATTATGATCATTCTCTTGAAATCTGTGCAAAGAATATAGTTAAGAGACTTAATTGCTTACGGCTGGATAGACTCAGGAAGTAACAGTTGGAGAAAATACCTCTAAGGAGAGCACACAGAACTCTCATACTCTGTTCATGGCATTTAATGTCTGTCTTCTAATGACTTGCTGTCATATGATCATAATTCCTTGTCTTCTTTTGTTACTCTGATATTTTATTAAACTGTAGATGCTGGGTAGGCAGTAGAACAGTCCCCACCAAGGTACTTAAAATAGAATTTCTGGAGGGCTTTTATGTCTGACGTTTAATGGTCTCAGCACCAAGAAGAATCACAGGTGATTTGAAGATAGGTCTGCAAAAACTGCACACAGAACTGCAGAGAACATGATGATTTAGGGTTAGGCTTTGAAAGGCAACCAGATATGAAAATGTAGAGGTAGCCATGATGGGATGATAAAAGCATTTGTGCTTTGAAAGGAGCTTTGTCCACTTGAGTACAAAAAAACCCTTTGATTGTAAGTTAAAATAGTCTGCTTGTAAAATAAAATAATCTACTGCTATGAAATGTGAAGATGTGTAAATGCTTGCTTGTTATCAGTTCTTCATCAACAGTTGATTTTAACTGTTATGCTGAACACACTAGCTGAATAGGCTTTGAAAATGTGCAGATAGTCTTAAAAGTACAAAGAATGATGGGGTATATGCAGTTACAATATAATTTGTGCTGGTACAGAACTGGCAGTTGATGTATAATTGTGGTTGTATGCAAGGTCGGAGATTTTAAAGAATAGTGGCTTTGTGTCTAAACTTGCTAAAACCAGTATGTACTAAATATTACTACTGTTCAATGTCTGCTGTCAGTGTCAGTCACAAGAGCATTGCAGCATTTGATACATCAGAGTGTTTTCTACTCTGCATCAAATGCTTGCGTTCTTTACTATACCAGTAAGCATAAAAGAGACAGTATAAAAGGGATTTTAATATTTTCCTTTTGTTTTGCTGCAGACTACCGTTGGAGGACGACAGAACAGTGTGGTGATTCAGAAGCTGCAGCCTGACACACCATATACTATTACTGTTTCATCAATGTATGCAGACGGTGAGGGGGGACGAATGACAGGACGAGGCAGAACCAGTAAGTAATTTCTTCATGTCTTCTTATTAGGTACAAAACAATATTGATGTATTGCTTTTCAGAAGAGCTGAGAAAAATTTCTTAAGGTGAAATACATCTCATCTGTATTTGTCATTTGTCCTTTGGTGGCTTTCAAGTTTCTAAAGTAAGAACACCTGTCAGTCTACTGGCTGTAGAGAAATCCTGGACCACTTTGACCACCAGCCTTTGACTGGATTTTTACAGTTTTTACAGCTGAGAGAAACTCTAATGTTACTATGGAACTTCTTCCTCATTTTAATTTGCTTCATTGTTTTATGCCATAATGCAGTAAATGCCTTAAAGCATCTGAAGACATGTTACTCTCATATATGTGTACTTTTAAGCACCTTCAGTTGAGAGGCTGACCTTTAGAGTGTGCACTTTAGGACTCTACCATTTTATGTTGATGGATTCTTTTGATCCTGCTATAGAAATCACAGAGTGATTTGCTATCAGACACACTCCAGGTGTAAAAGTCATTTCAATACATTTAATTAATTAATTATCTAACCATAAATTTATTAATTCAGTTGCATTTACTTTAATTATGAGCTTGCAATGGAAAGTCAGACTAAGCAATGTGTTTGGTAAGGATTGAAGAAAAAAATCCTAATGTTCTCATTGCATAATTCCAAAACGGTATCCATGAATAAATTTTTCTAACTAGCATTGCTTATGCTGTTGGATGGGGCCGGATGTTCTGATTAATGAAGACAGATAAGGTTTAACATGAGCTACTAAACCTATTTTTAACATTTCCTAAGGATACATTACAGAGGTATGGTCTGACAGCAAAAATGAGAGAATAGCGTTCCACATTTCTGACAGGTCATTGATCTGTTTCAGAACCCCTCACCACTGTGAAGAACTTGCTAGTTTATGATCCAACCACCAGTACTTTGAATGTTCGATGGGATCATGCAGAAGGAAGTCCTCGCCAGTACAAAGTGTTTTATGGTCCTACAGCTGGAGGTGCAGAAGAAATGGTAAATTCTTCATGTGGATCTCACTAACCGTCTCAGATAAATTACAGCTCATGGTGCTAGTGAGAGAAATGCTGCTGAGAGAAGTAGATCTTGTTTGCCTATGCACTGGCTTTTTTTCTGTTCATAGCCACCCTGAAGAAAATGCACAGCACTGCCATGAAAGTTCCTCCTATATGTATTACAGATGTTTGATTTCATATAGTAGACCATCAGTGATTAGTTCTTAGCATGGGATTTAATACCACACACAATTTTTTATTTCTTTATTCCTAGGGCACTATGTGTGAGTGTAAAACTGACTTCAGGGTGTACAAAAGGTTATAAAGTTAGCAGACCTAATTTCTACCCATTTTTACTGCTAAGAAATTATGTGACTGTAATGTCATGTGACTGTAGTGTGAAATGTGACCGTTTCACAAATGGTATTTGTGAAAGCAGAAAAATGCACATTCTAATGTCCTCAAATTATTTAATTACCAAAGAGCTAAAAGAATCCTGAAAATATGAAATCCTTGCTGCAGACTAGGGAATATTGTTTCCCAGTTGTGATTCTTTTTCTATATGACTGCAATTTAATGTGCCCATGAAATGAGTCGTACATGAATGCCATTGTTTCAATAGCAACTAAAGTACTACTGACGCCAAATATTCTTAAATGCTGTGGAGTTTTATTTCCTAACATGAGCTCTTCATTACATGTTTGTTTTTTTGTTTTGTTTTTTTGATTTAGTGATATTTTAATGCCTCCGAGCTGCTAAATAGTGGTCATTAAAGAGATCACTGCAGATTCTGCTACTTTCATTAGTACAGCAGGATCTGGACCCAAAAGTGGAAAGAGCTATAAGGGATTATGTAGGAAAGCATAGAAATAATTTGTATTGAGTCTGAGACAGAACATTCTTGAAAGGCAATTCCAGAAGATACCATGAACCATGTTATTTTAAGCTTCACCTTTTGTAAAGTTTTTATCACATCCAGTCTGGAAATGAGATATGGTAGGGGAGTAAGTGAGAAATAAAACAGCTTAATTTTTTTTTTTTTTTGGCGTGTTTTTGTAAGTTTCTTGACTCTTCCTTTCTTTTTAAATTTGTAGACCACAGTACCAGGAAATACAAACTATGTCATCCTGAGGACTCTTGAACCCAACACACCTTACACTGTAACTGTGGTTCCAGTTTTCCCAGAGGGGGATGGTGGACGTACCTCTGACACTGGACGCACTTGTAAGTAAAATAGTCCTTTCCAAGAAAATACTAGGATTTTTTTATTAATGGCCTCAGATCATTAGAAATTGATTTTACATCAGAAGTGGAAGTTTATTTTCCCTAAAGCTAAAACATAAGTGCCAAAAACTCTGTTTACCTGCTTGGTTATTGTTGCAGCTCCGTAATTTATTCTGTTTCCTTTGCTTTCCTTCCTTTCCTTTTTTGTTTTCCTTTCCTTTCTTGTGGAGACTTTCAGTCCACTTATTTCAGGGAAGTTCAGCTGCAAAGTTGTGCAGCACATTTACTGTTTACTTCACAGAATAGTAAAATTTTAATTGTAGTGCTAGTAGCACTACCGGTGAACAAACAGCAAATATTAGTGTTGATCCATGCTAATGTCCACACCATGTACTTAAAATTTTCCAGGAAGTTTGAGCTGCTAACGTCAACTTGACATTATACATTACACATTAAAATGTGTAGTTTGTGACTATTTTTCACACATGTCTGATCAACAGTAGGATAACAAAGTGTTATGATCATACTTTCAATTTGCAGTACAAGCACATACTTTGCTGCCTGGTACGGAAGTTTGGAATGACTAAACATGGAGATTCTTAGCTTTGTAAATTTTGGGCTAACAAAAGTAATGTGTTATCTTGGGCTGAGGTGCTTTTCAACTTCTTTTGAGCACTGTTGTAAATTCAAGTAGAAATATAACTTACACAAGCAACTTTGTAAAACTTAATTTAAATTATCCTTGATCTAGTGGAGAGAGGAACACCAAGAAACATTCACGTTTACAATCCCACACCAAACAGCATGAATGTCCGATGGGAACCTGCTCCAGGTCCAGTACAGCAATATAGAATTAATTATGCTCCACTGACTGGCCCAAGGCCATCAGAATCTGTAAGTAATTTAGCTTTTATACTATGAGTCAAATGTGTGCAGAAAATATTGCTTCCTTCAATGAGTGTAAAAAATAATAGTAAACTCAGGCCAACTGTCTGCTCAGGAGAGTCTCTACTGAAAGCCCAGTGTTTATAGGAGTCTAATCCATTGTTAAAAAGGCTTAATTTGGTGAAATGAAAGAAATAAGAAATAAGACTTCCATTTAAAACTCTGTATTGAGGATATCATACCGCAGGTAAAGATGAAGAAAATTAAGCCTTTTTTTTTTTTTTTTTTTAAGAGAGTAGGAGACAACAAATATTTATTAGGAATTATGTAATTATGAAACCAGATGCCAGGTTTATGTGATTTTACCACTAAACCACCTGCTTACCCCAAATCATTACTGTTTAGTGGGGGTTGGTGAGCAGTGAAGTCTGGATATGGGTAAAAAAGTGCCCTACGGGTATGAAGTAAGAGTTCTTGGGTTTGTGTAGAAATAAGTGCAGTTTTAAACTTCGACCATGAATGTACTTATGCAAAATGTACACCCATATTGTACACGTAGATGTACATGTTTTTATGTAAGGAATTCTAAGGACTTTTTATGTCCTTTATATGTCAGTAAACTGTGACTGAATTTACTTTTTTAGTTTTTGTTAATAAATGTTTCTCCTTTTTTTTCTGAACTATTTTAATGTAAAATGTAAAAAAATAACAATTCTATTTGCAGACTGAGAGCTCCTTGGTTGGTTTTTTTTTTCGCCTGTTAGTGAATTTTCATCAATATTGCTTGTTTATTTTAAACTTGTGTGTTTTTCTTGGACAGTGTGCAGCATGGTCATGTTCCAAATTTTTCTATATTTTATTCAAATTGTTTTCTAAAAAGAAATGGTATAAGCTGAAACGTTATTTATATAGATGCTTTTTGTTCCTGTTTTAGATTGTGGTACCAGCCAACACTCGTGATGTGATTCTGGAGCGCTTGACTCCTGACACTGCTTACTCAATAAATGTTATAGCTCTGTATGCAGATGGAGAGGGAAATCCAAGCCAAGCACAGGGAAGAACATGTAAGAGGCAATCAGTACTTGTGTTGTGAAATATATGTCAAAATTGGTGTGAGAAGAACTTAAAAAATTGGTTACGATTACAAGTAATGTGAGCCATTTAGTGCAACCCTGAATTAATGCGTCTGTGTTATGGCTGCAGCAATTGCAGGCCTCTGTGGCAGGAAACTTTTGCTATGCTGTCTGTCAGTTGTGGTGCTTGAATAATTAGCAACGTAATTTTCAATCGGGAAATAAGCTTAATTTGAATGTGTTAGACTTTAAAGGCTGTTCTCAAAATCAAATTACAGGCAAATAACGATTTATCTTTTGTAAAGAAAAAATAGCATATTAAAATGGGTAAGATTAGTTGTCAACAGAAAAAAAAGTGTTCATGTTCTGTCTAACATGGTAATTGTATGTGTTGGCCTCCTCAGATGTTTGGTTTTTTGCTGCAGACACCTAAACACCAAAATATCCTTGTTATAACTTCTCTCATAGGATCTGGTTGGCTGATGCTTAGCTTCTTTAAAATTCATACTAGAAATAACATGTACAGAACCTGTTGACAGCAATAATTTTGCTTCTTCTATGTTATCCCTGTGAAATCCCCATATTCATCTAAAATTTGAAGATGTGACAGGCTATAGTTATACTTGTCCGCAGGAGTTTGAGAAGCAGAATGTATGTAGATGCTCACTTTGCACATCTGGGTGTTCTCTCCCTTCCATTTTGCTCCAGTTCCTCCAGCCGGGCTCTCTTTCTATTTAAGACCTTCAGGCACTGCCATATTATCATTGATTTAATCTCCCCATGTATATTTATTTATTCAGGGTTTCAGGAAGGGCCCTTGACTTTGGCTTCAGGGCAACATTTGAATTGATGAGGATAGCACTGAACAAGAGGTATCATACCCCATACAACCTTCTGTATTTTCATTCTTTAGTGCCTCGCAG
The DNA here is from genome assembly GCF_000691975.1 of Corvus brachyrhynchos. Taxonomy (NCBI): domain Eukaryota; kingdom Metazoa; phylum Chordata; class Aves; order Passeriformes; family Corvidae; genus Corvus; species Corvus brachyrhynchos. The sequence goes on from NW_008237423.1 coordinate 223,818, forward strand.
TGGTCCAAGGAATGTGAGAGTATTTGATGAGACTACAAACAGCCTTTCTGTACAATGGGACCATGCTGATGGGCCAGTCCAGCAGTACAGAATCATTTACTCACCCACTGTGGGAGACCCTATCGATGAATATGTAAGTTCTGTAATTCCTTAGTAAGCACTGAGGTGTTCTCAGCCAATTCTTTAGGCTACAGAAAAACCGAGACACTTGTTCTACACGTAGTACACGTTGCAGGCTCCATGGCTTCTCTGGACATTGCTGTAAATGTTAAGAGGCCATGGTTTGTAGAAAACAGGTTTGGTTTTTTTTTCATGAAGCTGCAGAACATATATGGTTTAAAAACAAATATGTGTGTAAAATAATGTTGAAAATGTGAGTCACACATTAATTAGAATATTCTGAACAGAATCTGCTTCCTGGCATTTTGTTCAAATGTGATACATTTGAATAGCCATCTATTGCTTCATACTCTATTCATTTCGAAGTCAGTGTGCTAAAATACAGAATAAATATGAGTCTGCATTTTATAAATTGAAGAGAGTTAACAGAGTCTAATATGACAACAATGATAACTTTGATTCAGCATCTAACTTGCTATTCTAAGTTTCAGTATGAATTGTAAGCGTTTGTGTTTCATTTCCTGCAGCTTAATGCTAGCACAAGTTATTCTGAAGCTTATAAAATTCATGGAGTATTTATAGCAAAGCTAAGCTCAGATCCTGCGGAGGTCAATGGCAGAATTCCTGCCAACTGCCACCAGCCAAAACGACATGTATAGAGCGCTATTTAAATGCTATTATTGCTTTTATATTATTGTATAGCACATGCTGAAAATTCACTGTTTGAAAATTCCCTACTGTACTTGTTAATCAGGGCACACATATTTGTCAACACACATATCTTCTTTGCAGAAAAGATTGGACAATCCACAAAAACAGCAAGTCTCAAACAACCAAAAATTTTACTCAAGTATTCATAGCAAATGCTGACTGGCATGTGCTTTTGAGATAGATACCTCAAGTTACTTCCCATAGTTTCAGTGCTTTATGTCTTCCTTATGGAGCAGGGTCACTTTTGGGATTATACCTACATTTTCATTGGAAGTCAGCAATAGTGCATGGCTGCATAAGGAAGTTGAGGAGACTGAGGGATGCATAAATAGAGATATTTTTATATGTCAATTTATTTAGAGCTTCCTTCTCAGAATAACCTATTTCTGCCAAGAAAACAAACACAACATTATGAATTTTACCTTTCTATGAGGGAAGAGTACTGAAATCTTGGTGAAGAACTGCAGCATCTCAGTCTGATGTGAGGGTTGGGACTGAAGAGTCAATTTGATTTATGTTTTTGTGATGGCCGCAGTGTTTTGTAATTCAAAATAGCAAATACTGATAACTGTTTACAGGCTATAACCCTTAAGGTATCCTGAATGAATTTTTCTATGGTGGACATAAAAAAGAGTGTGCCAAATGTCAGAACAAATTTTTGTTTCTGGCTACTGTCATTACTGATCAGTTACAAGACTCTGAGTGTGTTCAACTCTGTTTCTTGTGTGTTCTAGACAACAGTTCCTGGGATAAGGAATAATGTGATACTGCAACCACTGCAGTCAGATACGCCGTACAAAATTACTGTTGTTGCTGTGTATGAAGATGGAGATGGTGGACAACTGACTGGAAATGGCAGAACTGGTAATTATAGTTTTCATGTGGTTTATTCTTTTTTATGTTTAAGACATATTCCTTGAGCACTTCAACATTATTAAGGCTTCATTAAGTTAATTAAGTCCTTGATGTGATTGTTACCTTGCAGAGTAACAATCTGCATTTCTAAAGACTGAAAAACAATTACTAGCCTAATTAGAATGGTTTTCTTTCTTTCTTTTTAGTTGGCCTGCTTCCTCCTCAAAATATGTATATAACTGATGAATGGTATACACGTTTCAGAGTTTCCTGGGATCCTTCACCATCCCCTGTTCTTGGCTATAAAATTGTATACAAACCTGTGGGTAAGAAAACTTGTTCATTCTGAGTACACCACTTTGAGAACAGTGAGTAGCTAATGGCAGACCAGAGTAGAAATCATATGTATTAAGAAATGTTTGTGTTAAAGGATCTATTTATTTCCTTTGTTTACCGATTTTCATGAAAACTTTAGTCTTATGATCAGTATTCTATAATAAACACAAACTATCAAAGGCAGTTTCATACATTCACAGGGATTGAATTGTATAGTTAAAACTTTATACAGTGACCTGATTTGTTTTTCACCTCTTTAATGCCTCTTGTTCTTCTAAGGCTATGAACTGGTGTGTATGAGATGAGTATTGGACAGGTATTTGAATACTAATGTCCTGAAGAACCTTTGTTTTATGTGGCCTTCAAACAATATACATACCTTTCTAGAAGCTGAGCACAAACATTTCACAATAGTTTGTAGAACTGTGTATGTTCTGTTTGCAACATTGTAATATGCTAAAATTTAAGAAGTCAATATGCTTTGTTTTAAAAAAAAATTAGGTTAACATTTACTGATGTGTAAGAGACGGAATAATTTTGTAGCTCATGTAATCATGATTCTTTCTCTTTCTGTGTTCTTAATGCTTCCTTTCAATCCAAGGTTCAAATGAGCCCAGGGAGTTTTTTGTGGGAGAAGTGACTTCCTACACTTTGCATAATCTGTCTCCCAGTACTACTTATGATGTGAATGTCTATGCCCAGTATGATTCTGGAATGAGTGTACCTTTGACAGATCAAGGCACTACATGTAAGTCAGAAGGATTTTGTTGTAGTCATGCTGGATACATATGCTCGTCTGAGACAACATTGATTAAGAGAAGATTTTGATGGCTGGTTGCTGGGAAGCCTGTGCATTGTCTCATGGAGAATACTTGTCATCTGTCCATGATGTAGATCTTAAAAACACGAATCTTAGAAACAGTAATGAAGATATATTTTTAAGTGATGACTTGATGAAATAAAATTTTCTTGTTTACTTCCTAAAATTTTGTTAAGCTATATTTGGAGTCAATCTTTAACTGTCTGCAGGGTGCTACAGAATCTAACCATGTTACTAAGTGGGTCTAGGCTTTTTGATACTCTGCTTTTACCCCTTAGGAATGTCCGGTGACTTTGATGATGGCCTCAGCTAAGAAACTTCCAAAAATTTCTTCACTTATGATGAATCAAGCATCCTGACTCAGTACATTCTTTTCAGACTGCCATATATATGAGTCACATTTTCATTTTTGGAAGTTTCTTATTTTGTAAAGATATCAACTTCATGTGAAAACTTGTAAAATGAGCTGTTACCCAATATGGGATTTGGAGCCTTTGTAAATAGCTAGGTGGGGATCTGTAGGATGTAAAATAAAGAGACTTGACTAGAATTGCTCTTTCTTTATGCAAATATTTTTAAAAATCAAGTTCCAGACCAGCACTGCTAATATAATTTTCATTTTGGTGTGCTTTACCTATTACATGCTATTTTCCAGAGAACAATTTCTCTCTTTCTCTTTTCATAGTATATTTGAATGTCACTGACCTAACAAGTTACAAAGTGGGTTGGGATACTTTCTGTATCCGGTGGTCACCTCATCGGTCAGCGACTTCCTACAGACTGAAGCTAAGCCCAACTGATGGTAAGTACATTCTATTTTTAGCATTTTCTGGAAACATATTGTCTTATGTCAGTGACAGCACCACTTATTTGGGTTGATGGCAAGCACCAACCATAGTGATACATCTGGTTGGGTTTTAAAGCTATGAACATAACCTGTTTTTCTTGGGTGGTGAAAAAGCTTCAAAGAGGAAGTGCTGCTTATTGTCAAGTGAACCTACATCTACCCAGTTGCCTGGTTCCACATGTACACTGCAATTGTAATTTCCAGTGTGCTCCAGGGTTCATAATAGTCACACAATTTTGGTCTAGAAAGGCTGTTACGGGACAAGAATAAGACTGTCGTCCCATTGTCTCCCCTCAAGAAGTTTCTTAATTTCTACACTTATGTATAGATATATGAGAAGGGAAGTAATAGGTTCTAACTTTCTTTCCGTTGGGATTTTTTGGACAGGTTCCAGAGGACAGGAAATCACAATTCGTGGGTCAGAAACGAGCCACTGTTTTACTGGCCTCTCACCAGACACAGAATACAATGCTACTGTCTTTGTTCAGACCCCTAACCTTGAGGGACCTCCAGTCTCTATGAGGGAGCATACAGGTAGGTAACAGATACTGTGAACTTTCCGTTTTAGCTATAGAATTTGTCCTGCTTCAGCTGTAGAATAAAATTATTATTTCTTTTCAGTCCTCAAACCTACAGAGGCACCAACTCCACCGCCTACACCTCCTCCACCTCCCACAATCCCTCCAGCTAGGGATGGTATGTTTATTTCTAGAATTATTCAATATTTTTATGTAGCTGCTGTACTACTTCATCGTTTACCTCAATTTTTCATAACTTTAAGTGAATTTAAAGCCAGCACAGAATTTCAGGGAAATGAAGATTGAGACCTTTTCTAATGCCATCCCTATTTTCTAGAGCTTTACTAGACTTCAGCACTTCCTGGTTTAGAACAGCAAGATGCAAACCTTTGGGGAAAAAATTTTTGATATTCTATAGCTCTGCAGAAAGTCTATGAGATTATCTGCTCTCAGCAGATAATTTATGTTTTATGGTAGATGATCAGAAAAAAACGTAATTCAAAACATTTACATTTTATTCTTGAGGTCTTTCACATTTCTTGAAATTTTCTTTGATATATTTTAATAAATTTTTTTGTGTAGAGCATTCGTCATCTGCCAAGTTGACTGTGTGGTAGTAGACATTTACTAAATATTTGTCATTCTTGAATTTTTGAATTTTGAAGTAATATTTATTTCATGGTGATGTGGTTGATGTATTTTAAGCATTCCTTTTCTTGGACTTTCAGTATGCAGAGGTGCCAAAGCAGACATAGTTTTCTTGACTGATGCTTCCTGGAGTATTGGTGATGATAATTTCAACAAAGTAGTGAAATTTGTTTTTAGTACAGTAGGAGCCTTTGATCTAATCAATCCTGCTGGAATCCAGGTAGGTTTGTTATTCCCATTGGGTACATTCTGGAGGGAAATTGAAGATGAATTTCTACTTTCTTGCAGAATGCTGTCATATTTTGAATTAGATTGTTGTACAAAACGTATATGGGTGTGCATGCCTATTATTTAATAAATATATTTGCAATTTTATAAATACCAGGGAAATCCAGTCTATTTTGAGAAGTTAATATTCTGAAATACAAAAGTTACAGTGTGTGCAAATCCTCCAGGTAGAGAAGCTGGGATGATGTATGGTAAATTTTATATTTTTGTTTATTTGTGTAGGGCATCAACAACTGGCACATATCCTAGATTTTGTCTCTGTCATATCAGAAATCTGTTTTAGAGACATTCTGACTTTTGATTGAGGGTTACTTTTTAATTTCTTAGTGTAGAAAATGAGTCTTGTGCATGCCGGGTCCAGCTGGCCTGCTGTTGCTGAGCTCCCTAGAATACTAATGCACTAAATAGCAGAATCCCTTTGAAAAAGGCACTTGCAGATGTCTTTTCATGCTGTGATAATGTGGGTCTGCTCCACAGTGGGCATAGTAAAAGTATGAAAAGGTCCTCTTGATGAATTAGTGCATTTTGAGAGAGTAAACAGTAATATCTAATGAGATTATAATAGATTTTCAGCAGTACCAGGCTGATCATAGTTATGTCAGAGTAACTTCCTGTCAGGCTTCTTACCATAAGCATTGCACCATTATCAGTTTTCTTCTACTTGTAGGAAGCTGGATGAAATCACTGTCTAATTTCCCATAACCATTTCTCTTTCACTAGATGAAATGAATGACATGAGGTCTGAGAGAGTTTCTTACATGGTATTTCTGGAGTGTTGCAGAAAGCTGCAGGTGCAATGCATTTTCTTTGGTCAGAAGGCTGACAGGATATTTGCATTGTTAAAGGTCTGCTTTTCATGTTCTAGGCATATTTTTAGTAATTTAATTCCCTATCTCTAACTTTCTAGACTTTAAAGGAAAAGATCTCCTTAAATTCACTCTGTCTCAGACACTCTTTATCATTATAGCTTGAATCTATACTGGGTAGTTTTCTTTTCCATTTGTTTTTTGTTTAATATTTTTTGCTTGCTATGTATATGGGTCCCCAGCCTGGAAACAGAGAAGACAATATAGGTGACAGACACATGTAAACACTAATGTTTAGTAAAATAATGAAGTCACATACCTCTTGAGGTGCAACAAGCTAAGGTTTTGAATTGAAATTTAATAATTTTAAAAGGGGAATTTACTACAACAGATGTGAATATATACATACAGAAATATTTCTATTCATCATTAAAATAGTATACTATAATATTGCAAGTTTACAGAATATTAAAAGGAGAAAAATAAGAAAAATATTTAAAGATTATTTAGGAATAAATATTCGTGATTGTATTTCAGTATTTAAGGCAAGACTATACACTTATGTACGTATCCGACTTTATTGGCAATTCTATTGACAAATGCTTTTTTATTCCTAAAAAAACAGCTGGAAGAAGTTTAATAGATACTGTACATCTGCTCAGAAGTAGAGAATAGGCATATATACCTCACCATAGTAATAGCAAGAATTTGATCATATGCATTTAACGACATTTCATACACAGAAAAGAAAGAAAGAAAAAAGGAAGGAAGGAAAGAAAGAAAAGAGAGTTGTGTGCACATTGCTGTGATGACTATATATAAAAATATGTATGTGTGTGCAGAATTGGACATATTTGAGAAAAGAATTTTTGATTATTTAAGAATTATTAATATACAAAATTACATATTTCAGTAGAGAGAGTTGATATGAATGTGGAGTTATGCGACTGAACACTGTGTTATATTCCATTTCAGGTTTCGTTTGTGCAGTACAGTGATGAGGCAAAATCTGAATTTAAACTGAATACATTTGATGACAAAGCCCAGGCCCTGGGAGCTCTTCAAAATATTCAGTACAGAGGAGGAAACACAAGGACAGGTATGTATGGGCTGTAATTATATTTCTTTAAGATAAAATATTTTCAGAAACTGCATAATTATCCTATATTGCATGGCTGAAGAATTAGGTTTTTCTGTTGTGTTTTAGCTCTGTGACTGTTGCCCTTACGAAATAAAAGAATTCTTCTCTTGTGGATAGTATGAATGATTCCTTGTTTATTGTACACTTTGCAGGCAAAGCTCTAACATTTATCAAAGAAAAGGTTTTGACTTGGGAGAGTGGCATGAGGCGAGGTGTTCCCAAGGTACTTGTTGTTGTGACAGATGGTCGGTCTCAGGATGAGGTGAGGAAAGCCGCAACGGTTATACAGCACTCTGGTAAGCAATTCACAGCACCTGGCTGTTTCATTTCTGTGTTGCTTCAATTATCTGGGAATCACTTACTCATCCTTTATGGACTTGGAAATGTATTCTGAGTATTTGGGAAAGCCTCAAAACTATTCAAAGATTTTGCGCTCTCTGAACCTAGACTTACATTTTCTTTCTTAAGCCCTGTCTCCGGGGAAGGATGTGGCTTCTCAAAGATTTCAACTAATTCCTCATGCATACCATTTCCAAGATGTGACATTTGGTTACTTCTTTCTCTTTTTGGTGTGTGGACCCCAGGGATCATTGGGAAGTGTACTCCATACTAGTGCTTATGCTTTAATGGGCCTGGTTTGCTGAGGTTTATGTTTTATCTGGTATAAACCAGTGGATCTCCAGTTAAAGTAACAGTTTTTGAAGGAGCTGGGTCTGAATGGACTCCTTTATTGCCTTTTGAGCTAAGAAGCACTGCACTTCCTCATAAGATTTTATGATTGTGGCTTATGTGAGTGTAGTAATCTGTTCCTGTCCCAGCATTCAGCATTTTGTGTTTCAGTGCATGAACCACCTAGTTCTGATCTCTAAGCAAGTAGATGTTGTACTTCCTTATGGGAATCACATGCATGTAAACCAAAAAGCAGTCATCTTCTCTGTCTCTGTAATCTGAAAGAATTAGCTCTGTCTGGATAGTTCCTCAGTCTCCCTGGACAGTATGTTTCAGTGCTTAATTACTGTGCTAGTAGGAGACCTTTGTCTTGCATTTCACCTAAGTCTTTCTTCATGCTAGTGAGATTGTTGTCTTCATTTACCTAGTTACCCAGGAAAGAAGTTGATCACTGTCTGCTGTGATGGGCCTTCGTATTCGAAATCTGTTGTCACCTCCTCTTTCTGTCTTCTCTTTTCTAGACTAAACAAACCTATTTTCTTCAATCTCATGTTGATCATGTTTTCAAAACATCTTACCATTTTTAGTTTCCTCTCTACTTGCTTTGTTTTCTACACATATCAAAGCATGCTTAAAGCTGGACAGAGAATTTCAGCCAAAATTTCACCAGAACTGGCTACAGGGGAATAATTACGTTCTTAAAAAAAATGAACCAACCAAACAACAACTTTTATCACTTGAAATAAATGTGAATTCTGGTTTCAGCCTCCAACTGGCATTTCCAATGTCTGTGCAGTTTCTCTTCAATGAAATTTACATCTGGTGATATGACTGACTTCTAGGGTCTGGTTCTTCTCATTTGACTTAAGACATCTGACAACTAAGAGAGCAACATATAGGCATCTATAGACAATGACTTTTCCTATCCTGAAGTCAGCATGTTAGGGAGATAAGATGAATTGCTTTCTGAATCTGCCCATGTCAATCTGGTGATTATAGAGAAAAACTAGACAACTTAATTTGGAAAGTAGAAACTGGTGAGGTGAGTACTACTCTGAGAAAGAGAAATAAAGAGGCATGAGATGCAAGAGATGGAAACAGACAACTGGATAACTAATGATCTGTACAAGTTTTGGCCACAGAACAGATTTAAGATACTGTAGAGTTGAGAGAATTGTACATTTTGTATTAAAGAGTGAGGGAACTATGTAGCCAAGGCTGCATGAGATTGGATAATACCCCAAAAAGCAATGAAAGAGGAGAAAGTTTTGAAAGAAAAATGCAAAAAGCAGTCTGAAACCTTCTGAGCTTTGACAGGATGAAAAGAGATCCTGAATGTGTAGATCATAGGTAGATCCTCACAAGTCAATGGTTTGTGCAATATTGACAGGAAAAATGTTAATATGTGTTTACTACATTTTAAATAACAAGTGTTATTTTTACAGGCTTCAGTGTCTTTGTGGTTGGTGTGGCTGATGTAGATTACAATGAACTGGCCAAGATTGCCAGCAAGCCCAGTGAGCGTCACGTATTTATTGTTGATGACTTTGATGCCTTTGAAAAGATTCAAGACAACCTCGTCACCTTTGTGTGTGAGACAGCTACCTCAAGTGAGTAAAAGACATCGGTTTCCCTTTTCCCAAATTAATATGTTTGCTTATATACTGCTACAAGTGAGTGGTGGGCTGACCTTGGCTGGATGCTGGGTGCCCACCAAAGCTGCTCTATCACTTGTCTTCTCAGCTGAACAGGGAAGAGAAAATAAAACGAAAGGCTCATGGATTGAGATAAAGGCAGGGAGAAATCACTGAGCAGTTACTGTCACAGGCAAAAAAGACTCAATGTGGGGAAAAAAATAACTTATTATCAATGAAATCAGAGTAGGATAAGGAGAAATAAAATCAAGTATTAAAAACCTTCCCCCTGCCCCTCCCTTCTTCCTGGGGTTAGCTTTACTCCCAGTTTTCTCTATCTCCTCACCCTGGGCACCACAGGGGTACAGAGAATGAGGGCTGTGGTCAGTTCATCACGTATTGTCTCTGCTGCTCCTTCCTCCCCAGGGGCAGTAGTCTTCAAACTCTTCCTCTGCTCCAGTGGTAGACAGTCCTCCACGAACTTCTCAACATGGGTCCTTCCAATGGGCTTCAGTTCTTCATGAACTGCTCCAGTGTGGGTCACAGAATCACCTTGTTAGGGTTGGAAGGGACCTCTGGATATCATCCAGTCCAATGCCCCTGCCAAGGCAGGGTCACCTGGAGCAGGTTACACAGGAACATATCCACATGGGTTTTGAATGTCTCCAGAGAGGGAGACTCCACAACCTCCCTGGGCAGCCTGTTCCAGTGCTCTGCCACCCTCAACATAAATAAGTTCTTCCTCATATTGAGGCAAAGCTTCTTGTGTTTTAGTTTATGGCCTTTGCTCCTTTCTCTGTTGCTAGGCACTTCTAAAAAGAGTCTGGCACCATCCTCTTGACACCCACCTTTGAGATATTTATATGTGTTAATGAGATCACCTCTCAGTCTTCTCTAGACTAAACAGGCTCATCTTTCTCAGTCTCTCCTCATAAGAGAACTCCTCCAGACCCCTCATCTTCATGCTCTGCTGCTGGAACCCTTCCAGTAACTCCTAGTCTTTCTTGTAATGAGGAGCCCAGAACTGGACATGGCACTCCAGATGTGGCCTCACTAGGGCCAAGAAGAGGGGCAGGATCACTTGCGTTGACCTGCTGGCCACTCTTCCTGATGCACACCCGGATATTATTGGCCTCCCTGGCTGCAAGGGCACTGCCGGCTCATAGTCAACCTGTTACCCACCAAAGCTCCCATGTCATTCTCAGCAGAACTGCTTTCTAGTAGGTCAGCCCCCAGGCTGGACTTGGGGTAATTCCTCTCCACGTGCAGGACCCTACACTTGCCCTTGTTGAACCTCATTAGGTCCCTTCCACATGGTGCAATCCTTCAGGCACAGCCTACTCCATTTTGGGTCTCTCATGGGGTCACAAGTTCCACCAGCAAACCTGTTCTGGCGTGGGCTCCTCTCTTCACGGGTCCTGCCGGGAGCCTGCTCCCGTATGGGCTTCCCACAGCATCACAGCCCCCTTCAGACATTCACCTGCTCTTCCACAGGGTCCTCCAGGGGCTGCAGGTGGATATCTGCTTCTCTGTGGACTTCCACAGACTGCAGGATCACAGCCTGCCTCACCATAATCTTCACCACAGTTAAGACCAGTGGAATCTCTGCTCTGGTGCCTGCAGGTTGTTGTGTCATTCCAACACACACAATCTTCAACCCCAGCCACCTCCCCCTGTTAAATCTGTTATCCCCCAGTCACTACCACTGTTGCTGATGGGCTCAGCCTGGGCCAGTGATGGCTCCGTCTTGGAACCAGATGGAACTGACTTCGTTGGGCATAAGGGAAGCTTCTGGCAGCTTCTCACAGAAATCACCCTTGTAGCTCCCACATTACCAAAACCTTGCCATGCAAACCCAATACAAGTTGCCATCTTATTTAAGGTACATCAGAAGACATGTTCATATTAAAAAGTTAGATTTCATAATAACTGGACATAGTTTAAGGGAGCAAGTTAATTTTTAAAATTTTGGAGTGAGTATTGTATTTTATGTAATCTCATCTTGCATTTCAAAAGTACTAGTATAACAAGGAAAGAGTAACAGTCACTGACAACATTAAGAAGTAGAATGATGCCTAATGTGAACCACAGGGCACAACAGGTCTCTTATTTACCACTGGAATAGGGGTGCTAAGATGTACAGCTATAGTGTGTGATGCTGTTTTAAAATTATCTAAATAAAGCTCAGTTGTTTACTCAAGTGAAATCCTTCTATGGCAAAAATAAGAAATTCTCAGGCCTGTCACGTGGAACTGCTTGTTCCCTAACTGCCTCATCTGCTGGCTTCTTCGGAGCCACATAAATATGCAGTTATTTCTTGTGAATCTGACAGCTATTATGCAGCTTGACTCATGCCTTAAATATTCATGGAAAGACTGTGTCATTGTCCTCCTTTCTTCTTATGAATTATACTCTTGAAATATTTGGGGTTAATTTGTTATTCCATACAATTTGTCACAGTAGAAATACCCTACTAAAAGTGATGAGTAAAGATTTTGACATTACATCTACCACAGTTCAGGGCACAGTATGAAAAATGTAACAAAAATTGTCTCATAATTAATAATAGCACAGACATCTTGGTAATAAAATTTTCTGAAGTATACATATGTTCATATCCTGTTAGGCTTAGTAGTTTTGAATTATATGTTGTTTCATGTCTTTCAGCTTGTCCCCTTATTTACTTGGAGGGATACACTTCACCTGGTAAGTAAGTCTCTAATATTTTGGCATAGGTCCATTTGTGTCTTTTACAGCTCTACAGTGTTTCTGTTTTTTATTTTCTCTCTGGACTTAAAGGTTTCAAGATGCTGGAATCATACAATCTAACAGAGAAGCATTTTGCTTCTGTACAAGGAGTTTCACTGGAATCAGGCTCTTTCCCAAGCTATGTAGCATATAGACTCCACAAAAATGCCTTTGTCAGCCAGCCAATACGGTAAGTAAACCTAAAGACTTGTATTTTGGGTGACCAGATGATGAAGGATTAACAGATTGTATAGATAGCATTTGTGTTTTATGGAAGATGCTTTAATTTAATGTTCTTTTTACTGAGCTTCAAGAAATATACTCCAAAGAACATCTATCATTGTTTTCATTAAATGCTAATCTATTTCTTCCATTGCAATCACAGTTCACTATTAATCTAGTTGCTTATTTTTCTTTGAGATTATGCTTATTAAGCATTCAAATTGCATATAATCCACAGTTTATACTTAGGCAGTTGAGCAACAGCCTCCTTAGTACAATGAATTCCATGTTGCTGGACAGAAATGGTTTCAATATGGAGGGATTAGCATCATTGTTTTCAGAAGCATCATTCTTACTACAGTAGGCAGCACATTGATGCCATTGACCTAGGGTAGTTTCTCCTCTACTTGGCTTGCCTTATTTGGCAAATGGAGCAGAGTTTTCAAGGGCCTGTGGTCTTAGAGCTTGGTTAGGGATGGGTAATAGATGATCATTCTTGCCAACATTTTTTCCCAAAGGAAAACAAGACTTAGTTAGCAGTTAGTTTTACAAAAAGTGGAACAGTACCTTTCTCCCTCTTCTTTTTTTTTTTTTTTTCACATTTTTACATTTGTTTCTCTCTCATCTATTTAAGTAAATTTCAGAAAAGTTTATTCTGGTTCAGAGGAGATGCCTAAAAATAGCCCATTGTTGCTAAAAAATTTAAGGAAATTTAGTTTTCTTTTCATAGAAGCCTTTGAAATCTTCTGCAGTCCTGCCAGACTGGGTAAAGATCAGATCACAAACACAGAAGCTAAGGTTTATGAAGAAATAATTTCTTTTTGCCAGACTTCTGAGATCACAGCTTTAAAAGTGGAGGACCTGAGGATTTTTAAGTTCATTGGCATGCCATTAATACCTGTGGGGATGATAGTTCTCTGACAGCCCAGCTTTTTCCAGTCTAGGGAAATACAGATAATCCCAGTTTTGCAACTCTCCTGCATTGATAGATATTGCATTTACTAGGATAAATTGATGAAAAGACAATAAAAAGATAGGCTTCCTATTTATTTCAATTTTTTAGAAATGTTGTGATACGTAGTCTAATGTCTGCTAAAGAGGTGGAATAGACTTGCCAGAGTATTCTGGGCACTTATTTTTCATGAGAATCCAAAAAATAAAACTCTAGACTGAGTCAGCAAAGCAATAAACACATACTGATCCTAGTGGCATAGTTGTTTCCATATCTGAAGTAACTTGTTATCCAAGTTATAAATTGTGTTGCTATATCTACTTTGGTATGGTTTTTATTGCAGTGTTCATAATTGTATGGGTTCATAAGCTTTTTCTAACATACAAAGCAGCTCCTCTCTTCATTTTAAGATTTTTATGTTTATGTTCATGTGACTAAATCTCTTTCTGAGCTCCATTATAATGGTTAAGGAGAAGCAGTAGTTATCTTCTTTCTTACAGTTCCCTTCCTGCATTCCCTCCTTTCCTGTACAGAAAGTTCTGAAAGCTGTTTCATGCATGTATTTATTTACTGTTGGCTCTCTGCTTTTTTAATGTCTAACAGTCCAAATATCACAGATTTAAACCTGAGCCACCAAAGAATAAGCTGGAGCCCAAATGCATCACCAGTTGCAGAGAAGACATTAAATATCTCTGTCACTGTATCTGTGCCTGAAGGGCAGCAATAGTTAAATGCTGTTGCCTGACTGAAGCAGGCCAGATGAAAAAAACGAGTAAAGCTGCGGTCCTTTTTTTCTGTACTTATCATCAAGGAATTTAAAACATGTGTAGTTAGTATAGAATTTTGCCACAAGAATACATACCCAAGAGTTCTTGGTCATATTCTGGCATCCTCTCTAACCATGGTGCTGGGACCAATTGAAGACAGGCTGTGAATTCATCTTAACAAATCGCAGTGTTTTTATATCACAATGGTGTTTTCTATTTGAGAGAGTGGTTAAAATGCTCTGTTCCACTAAACGCTGTCGTTTTCCTGTTGCTCTTGTGTCTTTTCTTTGAAAGAGCAAATGATGAAGATCTTATTTTACTCGTGTGTTTCCACGTGAAAAAATGTCTTTATATTGTCTTAACAGGGAGATTCACCCGGAGGGATTGCCGCAGGCGTACACTATTATTCTGTTATTCCGTCTTCTGCCTGAATCCCCCAATGAGCCTTTTGCAATTTGGCAGATTACAGACAGAGATTACAAACCACAAGTTGGAGTTGTGCTTGATCGTAAGGATGGTTATACTTATTGCATAGAGAAGTTACATGTTATGTTACTGTGCATGTGTTCTCCCCAAATATTTCCAAATCCAAAGCATTTTTACATGATAAAAGGATTATACATTTTTTGTTTCAAGAGATTTCTTTTAAACTTTGTACATCTATAGTTCAACTAAAAATAATTCATCTAAACTACATTTCAACTTTGGTATTAACTCTAAAATCAAAGGAAATTACATCTATGTACTTACAGGTCATTAAGACCATCTATGATTTGTGTTTACCCAAAAAAGGGGTAAAGTAGATTTTATCTATAAGTGTATCTTTGGATGGTGGTTTCAGTAGTATATATGAAATGAAATATGTTATTTTTATTTATTGCAGCTGCCAGCAAAGTGCTGTCATTCTTTAACAAGGATACCAGGGGAGAAGTTCAAACTGTAACTTTTGATAATGATGACATAAAGAAAATCTTTTATGGAAGCTTCCATAAGGTAAATGATTGAAATTATGATGCTGCTTTCTGAAGTACTGTTCTTTTAAATAGAGGACAACCAAGCAGAAGTCACTGTCAAGTGATTGTATCTGGTTTTTGGATAGCACTGGAAGTTGACATAAGGACCTACAGATCATGTAAAACAAGATCTCTGAAGTTATAGGTCTTCTTTGAACCAATGTAAGAGATTTGTCAAGAATTTGTTAAGATTGTGTAAGTGGAGGGATATATCTGAAGAAGAAATTGTAGCCTGGTTCCATTCCAAATGGAAGAGGAAGAATAAAAGATAAACGGGAAGAAAAAAGGAAAGGAAGTTGTGGTGAGAAAAGATTTCGTGGGAGTGTAATAATTTGAAATCATTCAAAGAGGAAGATATAGCCAGAGAAAGCGAGTAGACAGGGAACCAGTGTTGGGAGATCAATAGCATATTGAACAAGATTCTTATGTTTAACAAACATAATACATTGTATCTATATATTTAGTAAGTATGAATGTGAATTGATTTTTTATTTTGCTTAAAAACACTGGGCCTAAAATATTCCAATGTCATGTTAACTGAGGAAGCAACAATAAGGAGAGAGAGCTCATAAAAGGTCTCTTTATGATTTAGAATGAAACTTACAGTTTTTGAATTGACAAAATGGCTAGTGAAATCTTTACATGTTGCTGCATCTGCCTTCTCTTGTCATAGTTTTGTGCTTGCTTTTCTAATTTTGTGCACCAAATTATGGCAATTTGATCTTGCCAGGCTTCCTTACTTCTAGTCATCAGGAAGTGTTTGACTCAGTATACCAATATATGTATACCTAAAAATATTTTAAAAATATTCTCTTGCTGTGTTAAATATGCATGTTTAGGGCAAGAAAGTAAGCTGCAATTGCAACATTTTTGGTTAGCTAAAATGCACATTCTCATGTTTCATTTATCTCCCTTCTATTTAGTTTAATTTTCATCTGATGACTAAATATGGATTGAGTATAGCATTTGTTTTCTTTATGATACCCTCTTCTGCATGACTAGTCACTACCAGCATTCCTTTGAGGATACTGATAAGGGGTTGCCTCTGTCAACTTCCACATACTGGAGGCCAAGCTGTCAACTGAGCTTTGCTAGACTGAAAGCCAGGAAAGATAACTAGTGCATAATGTTTTGTGACTTCATCTGTTTAAAACACAGGTGATTATGAAAATCACACAGTACTATAAAAGCTATTGATTTCCTCAGAATGTGACAGAGAATAACTTCCCAAACTGATCCTATATTATATCCAATTATTCTTGTTTTAGAATTTATTTAAGGCCTGATTATTTTTGTATATATGAGGAAATGTTTATGTCATTGATTCTGTAACTGATAGTTATGAGTAGCTTTGGATCATACCTACATTAAGCAGTCTTTATTTTGCCCTTCCCTTTTTTTTTTTTAATAGCTTAGTAGGACAACTGAATTTTAAGGAAATATATTAATCTACTGGAGTGAGAAAAACTGTCAGTAAAGGCTAGGATGTATCTTGTTTTGGTATGATGGTTGAGTCATCACCAAGAAGTACTGTTTAGACACAAAGCAGCATGTGCATGCCTTATTTTAGATACCACTGTGAGAGCTGACACTTCTTCAGGTCAGTGGTGTGGAGCTCTCCTCCTGCTGTACTGCCAGCAGTCTGTTTTAAATATCTGCTGCTAATGTATTGGATGTTTAGAATCACATTTTCCCATATAGTTTCTCTAAATGTGATAGAGCTGAGCAAGCTTCTCTGACAGCACTTACGGTGATGTTCTACTCATTTATCAGAGAAAATGGGGAAAAATCTGTGACAGCTGCTAGAAATTAGCAGTTATGTAAAATTGTTTATTACACTTGCTGGTGAAAAACAATTACAGGGAAAATAAAAATCAAAAATTTTGTATCATTTTGATAGTTAAATACAGTAAGACATTTTGAGAGAAAGTGATCCTAAGATGCCATACAATGAACACAAGTAGCAGTGATTTGAAAATTATCTTAAAGCTTTACAACTATGAATTCTTGCTTAAGAGATTATTTCTTAAGAAAAAATTTCTCAGTTACTTAATGCAATGTGTAATTCCCCTTCTTTTTTTCCCAGAAAGGAATTAAAAGTTCAGATTTTGATAATATTTAAAGTAGCTGTAAGAGCTTTGGTTTAGAGCTATATTTGCAATTTTTCACCATAAAACTAAGCTGACTTTTCTGGCATCTCTCCAGATGATTACTGAGTTTGCTATCTGAGTCAGATTGTTAGTGATGGCATCATGGGCTTCCCCAGCCCACCTGCTGGGAAAGCCTTATGTCTCAGCTGTGTTGATTAGCTCCTAATAATGGATAGCAGTAGTTTCAGATGGATGAAGGAAGGAAAGTAAGAGTACCTTTCTAAAGGTACTTTTGCAATTTCTCCTACCATCCGGTTTCAAAGAGATGACAAATCTTTACAATGCAAGGAGATGTTTTCCAAAATACTAAACATTTTTGTGGCTTTCATTTGATGACTTACTGGTTCATTCAGTGAAATTCACTTAACTACACCTAACTATAGGGAAATTTACTTTGGCATGCTTGAAAACTCTGCGTAGCATAGCTATGGTGAAAGCTGTTGAATCTGGCAAGTCCCATAGGAAAAATTCTGACTGCCTGAGACAGTCATTAAATTTATAACTGATGTTTTGGAGAGACAGACAACTTGTCCTTCTTATTCTTACCACACTATACTTCCTGTTAGCTTGCCATTTTGCAGTAGTTAGCAAGAGGAAATTTGATAATGAGTGTACATCTTTCTGCTGATATACATATGGGAAATTAGTTTGCTTGGCTCATTGATGTGATTCACTTAGCAGCAGATCAGAACACCATCAAACTTTATCTTATAAGGCATCCAGAGAGAAAAATTTAAAAATGTTTTCTTTCCTAAAATGTCATAAATGAAATAAATAGTCAGAACTAAGCAGAACAGATTCTTTATGTTGGTGTGTGAGAAACTGTTGAAAACAAAATGTATCGGGGTTGAATGCAGAGATGTTTTATTTACTGTAAACACCAGATGCCTGCTTTAATTAGATTTATTGCCTAGGCCATGAGATTTGGACTGGAATTCTGGTCTGGCAGTAAATCAGTGTTTAACTGACTGAGTCAATGACTCGGGAGAGCTCTCCTTTTTTTTGATTGTTGGGATTGCTTTTTTAGATAGATAGGTGATGCTCAGCAGTTATTCCTATTTGAACCTTTTCAAGCTGATCTCATTCAACATTCTGATATAGATTTACCTCTCCTAAGTTTTTTGCACTAATGAAAATACTATCTGTGTTTGCTATGCAATGTGTTTTATTTTATTTAAATTGTGACAAATACTTAACATTCCAGTAGAAGGACTTGCATATCAGGCACCTTTCAGAATTAGTAAATTGCATCTGTGATGAGTTTAAACTGGATGATGCAGTAATTAACCTGTAAAATTTCATCATATAAGCAAATGACTGAGTATATAATGTACAAATTATAATGAATTTAAAGTTTTGGCAGGGCAGTTATTTTGTTTTATAGAAAGATTGGCATGTAATACCAAATTATACTTTGGACACAGAGTTATCTTTCAATTGTTTTGTTTGTTTGTTTCTTTTAATTATTTGCTCAATGAACACTGTTGGGAATTTTAATTAAAAGGCCCACTTGTATACACAGCACTGAGATATAAAGCATAAGCACATAATTTTAAAAGACTTTTAGATAAGCTGTGCTGATGCCTTGAAGAAAAGTCTGCATGGGAAAATATTTAAAAGGGAAAAAAAAGTAAAAATTCTCAGGAGATTGTTCAGGCACTTGTTGACTCAGAACATTTAGGGGAATCTCTCAACTTTATGCCAATTTTTGAAGCAGTCATCAAATAGCAATATGCTTCTGTATGGTTATGTCCTGGGACAACAGAAGATTTAAAACATAAATACATACTTCAGGGATTCTTTACTCCTGCTCTTAATGTGCTGATACTTTAACAGTTACATAGGTGTTATAATGATGTATATGAAATATATGCAGTAGATAAAGTATATAAAGCCCCTGAAAACTTCCTGTTGCCTGAATATGCTCTTTCAACAACTGTGTATTAAATGTGCTGAAATGGCCCTAGTTTCTTTCTTGGAGACTCCTAAATGTTTTCTACATTTTCACAGAAATGTAGAAAATTCACTCTCATAACATTTGTCATACATACCATAAATGTTTGGAAAGATAATCTTTGCTTAGGTTTTGTGTGTTCCTCTGTTTAAGGTTTACTATGTTTCCCCCAAGCACTTCATTCTCTTCTCCTGGTAAATGTACTCTCTCTTCATTACAATCATTCCTTTCTCCCTCCTAAGTGTCCTTTATTTCCAGTCATTAATCTCTTCCTCTTCCCTGTTTCCCCTTGTTTTGGCATATGTTTTTGTAACCAGATTTCTCTTGTGGAAATTTTCTCTTGCATCTTCCATTATTTTCCATTGTTCTGGGCAGGCTTCTCTGGTTGCTTCCTGTATCTCAATGCAGTTAATTCCTCTGGTTGAATCATCTGTGGAAGCTGAACTCTGTATCTTTGGGTCTGAAACAGTCTACTCTCTGAACTACAGAGTCTATTAGCCAGTGGGCAGTCCCAGGCTTACAAACGTCTTGTCTGGTCTCAGCCATCAGAAGAGAACAAGAAATGCTTATATTTACTTCCTCTCAAAAGTTCTTTTATTTTTTACTTTTATGCCATCTTAAAACAATTTTCAGGCAAGCTTTCTAAATAGGTAATAATAGTTCAATTAGTACATTAAATAATATTTCTTAGCTGCGCTTGTGTATTCATCTTGTTGACCTTCAACACATTCTGAAGAGGTTATTAATGTTATAGACTTTCCTTTTAAATTTAAATTCCTTGAGTTTGAATTTTTCTACCAGTTGGAAGTAAAGCAGGATTACTAGGAATCAAATTTAAAACAGTACTACCGAATCAGCGAAATACTATTAAAATGTTAAAGGAATTGTGCCCATGTGCCTTTTCTAAATATTACGTTAAACTTTTTTCAGGTCCATATTGTTGTAACTTCATCAAATGTTAAGATTTACATTGACTGCAGTGAAATACTGGAGAAACCAATTAAGGAGGCTGGCAATATCACAACTGATGGCTATGAAATACTTGGGAAACTTCTAAAAGGCGACCGAAGATCAGCAACAGTAAGCAATAAATATGAATCTGTTCATTATTGCAAGACCTTGAAATTTTCTGAGGAAAGAGGTTAGAGATTAGGGGTTGCTGGGAATCCAGTGTTGCACCCAAAGCTTTCACGTGTCTATACTGTCAAACCCAATGTACTTAACTGAGATGTTTGGTCTTTATATCTTCTCATTCTAGCAGAGTTGCAAGAACAAAATTCTAATAGCTGAAAGTTGCACTCAGGTA
>NW_008237423.1:244343-273603 GCF_000691975.1 Corvus brachyrhynchos
TTACTCTGGATTTTCTATCATTAGAAATAAATGGAGGAATAATTTTTAATGATAATGTGAATAGATTTCATACTTAACAACATACTTAATGATCTTTCAAGAGTATTACTTTCTTTTACAGTTAGAAATCCAGAACTTTGACATTGTTTGCAGTCCAGTTTGGACTAGCAGAGACAGATGTTGTGATCTCCCGTCTATGGTAAGTATAAATGGACCAGAGGCTATCCAGAAAAATGTTAATACTATATTTAATAATATTAATATTAGGCTGGTATTAAACCTTGTACTTCTAAATCACAGTTATCAGAGCAGCCAGTCAACAACACCTCATTTCAGAGTTTTGTGTTTGAGGCAGTAAGGTTGTAATGCTAGAATTGAGCCCCTTAGAAATGGTGCAAAAAATGCCTGTTATATGTGTTTCAGTGATGTTTCAAATTCTAGGTATTATAAATGGGGAATATATTTATTTATTTATTTAATCTGTTCTTAGATTAGCATTCAAAAAGTACCTATTCTTTGTCAGGGCAAGCTGATTGTAAAATGCATATAAACACTGGAACAATATTTTGCTTGTGCCTCTATTGTTAATGCCTTGCAAAGTTCACAGAGAAAATTTTCTAAAAATATAAAAGATCCTGTAGAAATATTTGGAAACTACAGTTTAGCTGTGAATTTTACTTGAAAACTGGATAATAGAGAATCTTCCTGCTATTGTTTCAGACAAGCATGCTGCCATTGAGTTCTTTAAAAGGACAGTAATAAGTTGTGATTGAATTTTCAGAGAGATGAAGCAAAATGCCCAGCTCTTCCAAATGCTTGTACCTGTACTCAAGACAGTGTGGGACCTCCAGGACCTCCTGGACCAGCTGTAAGTTACTGGCTGTAACTATTCATAACAGACAAATTTTCTGTTTTTTAAATTTTTGGAAGTCGTTTTGTGTTGGTCTGTAGTTTTGTGAAACAAATGTCAGTCAGAGGCATAGTTTCTATCAGCATGTCCATAACATCGTGGTAATCCATCCCCTTTTCATCAGCTCCTACCACATCTACTTGTTTGTATGATCTTTTCCAGTATTTCCAGTGTGATCACTGAGAATAGCTCCTCATTGTTTGATAGGCTGAAAGGCTCTGGCCTAGTCTCTTGCACATCATGTACAAGATATTTTTAATGGACTGTAAAAATATTTTTCCTAAATACAGAGTCAAGATTTCACTCCAAGAAAAGATTTTTCACTCTGTCAGGGAAATAAATTACTTTATTTTTTATGTGGAGGGAGAGTAATTTATGGAATGGACATACTCCTACAGATTGCTTTGAGTAGTAGGGAGTTATACTCAGCCCAGTAGTTGTATTTTGAAGCTATCAAAAATGCTGCATGAGAAATCTAAAGTCCAGTTAAGTTGTCTGGTAATCTACTAGAGAGGTATTCAGAGACTTTGATGAATATAAATGTAAGTTTATGTCTGCAGAAACAAAAATCAAAATAATAATTTTTCATGGGCTGAATTGGCAAGGCTGAAGTTGATGTGGTTTCCCTTAGTTCCTGATGCATATTTTATTCTACTACTCTTTTTAGCAGTGTGATCTGTACACTTCAAGACTTTGGAGCTTCACATAGGAGTTTGTTAGGGGGATTCATAATGCACACTAGTAATATGCACCTTTGCTTTCTGTCTATAAAATGCATTTTCTTTCCAAATACTCAATTTAGGGTGGCCCAGGCGCTAAAGGCCCCAGAGGTGAAAGGGGTTTGACTGGATCATCTGTAAGTATGTTTCCTAAAATGCATCTATAATAATGTTGCTACAGGCTTACTTGTGTGAAAATTTTTATGTTTAGTTTTAGGCTAAGAATGGAGATTGAAAATTCAGTTGAAAATATGCCTTTATGTTACTTTTGTGCAGCCTATTTGAGACTGTATATCATAGTCTGTGTAGCCTCAAAGGCATTGACCACATGTCAGGATACTGGGATTACATGCATCAGAGTGTTAATACACACTGCAGCATTATTGTTCTCTCCTCTGTACAGAGGAGATGACAATACTTCTAATTAGCACTGCCAGAGGGCATGTACTGGCCTGAGACTGCCAACATGAATCAGAGAATAGCTTATGAAAGGGTATGCCTCTCGAACAATGTTTGTTCTATTTCCACCATTGTTCTGAAGTCTTAAATGTGTCTCCAGGCTTCTGACTTACCTTAAGTCTCTAACCCAAAGGATTTTGCAGTTACGGATTTCAGAAGGGATTCTCATTTACAATTTTGTTTCAATTTTCTGCTTTAAGGGTCCTCCTGGTCCTCGTGGTGAGACGGGTCCTCCTGGCCCTCAGGGTCCACCAGGTCCACAGGGTCCCAATGGGCTGTCAATCCCAGGTGAACCGGTGAGTGGACCTTTTGAGTGCCATCAGCGGGCAATGTGTGTGGAGCCAGAGCTGTCCATGGGGGTGGGTGGTCTTGGGAAGAGGGCGGCACCTTTGCCTGAGTGTTCATCTGTCCCTGTTCCCAGCAGTATTGTGAGACACATGTCTTTCTGAAACAAGTCTCTTAATACAATAGCATTTTCTGTCCTGAATGGTGCATGTGCTTATGGGATTGTAATGAAGGGACAGAGTCGAAGTGCTGTAGTGTAAGTTGTGCTACTCTGTTTTCAGCCTTAATGGATTTTCTGTAGAGTTGCTAGGCATTTCAGTTTAAGGACTCAAAACTGTCAAACTGTGGTACAGCAAAATTAAGCATGCAATATTACTTTGAAGACTTTCTCACAGACTTACGTGTTCAACTTCTATTTTCTGGCTTAAGTCAGTGGCTAGGGGTTTTCTTGGCAACAACATCCATGTTTTAGCAAGATGCTCCTTCTGATTTCATGTGCATGTCTTCAAAGCCAGAGTAACTTGTATTAACACTGATGAAGTTTCATGTGTTCTGGTTTTTATAGAAGATAGCATATATAACTCTTTGTCTGCATTGTGAATGTATTAAGGCTGCTTTTGCCATATTTTAATAAATAATCACCCTAAAAGAAGGAATATAATTCTGATGTTTCCTATTTAAGATCAACTCGAATTTTAATATATTCAGGAGCTTTTTTTATGAAGTCTTTGCTCAAAATATAAAGTTTATGGAAAGCAGAAGTGATGTCTAATTACATGCTGTGTCATTTTTCATTTTTTCATTTGAAAATTGGTTACCTGTTCCATCTGCAATGAAATTTGGTAAATGGAAAATAAAATGTACTTTAAAATAGACATTAGGAAAACCTTCTGCTTTGTAAGGACAAAGTAGAATGATTTTTTTACCCTGTGTAGAACTCTTTTCATGGATTTTTTTTTTGTTATATACTGGAAGGAAAAACTTAATCAGGATGATCTAGAGGTACCAAACAGCAAGAAAGGACAAACAATCCTTTTACATGTGTAATACAAATAATACATTTATTCATCACACTCACTTGAAAAAGTCTGTAGAATGAAAACACCAATATTTGTGGAATTTCTTATTCGCTAACAAGAATTTAGGGCATTTTTGAGTCATGTAGTTTCATTTTTCATATCAATTGTGATCCATGTTCTCAGTGTATGTTTATAAAATTTTTGATTAGTAACAGTTGTTAATGCTGGATTATTGTGCAAGCCACTGTAAAAAAAAATATTGTATTGTCAAGTTTAGCTCATGTGTATTTATAGACTGTGCATTTATACCATGTGCTGTAGCATATATGGAAGGCAAGCTAGTTGTGAAAGGCAACAAATTGCTTCTTTATATGCTCCTACACATTGTGTCCTGGAAGTATGATGTATTCTGTAATCATTTGTGAAAATTATAGGGTCGTCAAGGAATGAAAGGGGATGCTGGCCAGCCTGGACTACCAGGGCGATCGGTAAGTTGACACGTAGACAAGATAATGTAATTTTACACTATTCCTGATGCAGTCTGGCTGCTGGCCAGCTGTCTTTGACACCACTAGGAGTCAGAGGCTCTTCTCCCTAAGCCATAGTTTTGGAAGCATAGTTAGCTTACACTTAGAAATTTGAAATGTAGGAAATAGTAAACCATTCAAAACAGCAAAAGTGAAAAAACAGCCGTGCTTGGTCAAGCCAAATGTCCTTCTGGACAGTTGTGAATGTACAATGACAGACCACTGGATTAGGAAGAATACTCTGATAATCCCCCAAGAAGGTCTCTCATCTTCTGGCCACTTGCAGTTAAGTGTCTTCCTAAAATAAAGATTGCAAAATCTTTGCTGAGCCCTTCTTCAGCAATGTTGCCTAATTACTTTCTGCTTTTGGAATTCAAATGGCCATGCTACATTAATTGTATGCTTTCTGAAAGAAGCAAGCAATATTAAATTTCAGTTATGTGCAGGTTTCTGTATTGTAAACTACAATAAAATAATTGGCCAAATTTAGATAATCTAAGGTCATTAATATGCACACATGGTGATATTACAAATATTCCTTGGTTACTATATTGTCCTTAATTTTACTGATGATAAAAATACTATATGAGGAATGCTTAAATGTTGTTGTGGATTGAGTTTCAGTTATCAGATAAGGTCAGTCATGGGCCAAGGGCCTTGTATTATTTACCTGTTTCATTAGTCCTTATAACCCTGAGTAATACACTTTTAGGGAGTAGTAATGTCCTGTAGGAAGCAATGCTACATGTTAGTGTACAATGAGATTGGACAGAAAGGGGGGGAAGAACGTATGTACTTGAGATATATGGAACGACATAGCAGTGATGTTCTGTCACAGAGACAATTTCTCACTCTTTCTCCCTCCAGGGAACGCCAGGTTTACCTGGTCCACCTGGACCAGTGGGACCTCCAGGAGAAAGGGTAAGGTTTCCTCAGTTTATGTTCTGAAAAGACCAAGTAATGTCATTTCTGTGTTTTGTTGGATTTTTTCCCCTTCTTTATATATCTTTCCATTTTCAAATGTTTTTTCAAAAGGAGTCCTTTTATCAGTATCCCTTCTGGAGAGACAGAAACAGAAGGGTTGGAAACACCTCAGGGGTGAAAACCTCCCCAGACAGCAATCGTTAGCCAGATAGCTTCTGGAAAGATTGCCCTGCTCCCTCCCCTGACTAAGTTCTCAGCTGCCTTCACCCATAGAGCAGTGTGTCCCCTGAGCAGGGCTCTGCCAGGGCACTCAGCCCTGCTGTCCTCCCCCCTGCTGCAGGGGATCCCTTTGAAACTGCTTATCTCAATGTCTGGGAGATGTCATATTAGTAAGGAATCTGTCTGTGCCAAACTTACGTCAGGTTTGCTCCTAAACCTTTGGCTATCTGGAGCTAAGAACTTTTCTTTGGATGGAGAATTCTGAAATCTCTTCTAATGAAGGGTGTGTACACAGGTATTTCATTGTGGTTTGTTACAATTCCTTTCTTCTAACCGGGGTCAACTAAGTAAATCTGTTTTGTTGTCACAGTGGAATATCACCTTTAAGATGACTGAAGGAATAATTTGCCTTTACAGTCAAAATTAATAGCTGATATATGCATTTACAGCTGTCCTTCAGTGGGAGTTGATAGTTTGAAATGAAAACAGACAACTGTGTGATAGCCAGTTGCCAAAGAGGATACTGTTGGATTGGTGGGTCATGGACCATCAACATTAACTTGTGAATGCTATCTTTGATTACTGAAATGGGATTTCTCAGCATTCATTCTTTCAGGGGAAATATCTGAGAGGGAGGTGGCTCTCCAGTTAAGTAGAAACCTGTGATTCTCCAACTAAACTGTGAATGAGAGAACAGTGAAAAGAGATATTTTACTCCTCTGGGATAAAACGATGATTTATTTCCTTAAAAATACTAAGATTGATTTGGTTTTCAGTTTATCATCGAAAGTGTCTGAAGCTCATTGTTCCATAGCTTTCTCTAACATGAGTTGTGATAGCTATTTTATAACTTATATTGTGGATAGGTTTTAAAAGAAATGATAGTAGTAATCAGTAGTATTGCAATTATATAATCGTAAAGGCCATTTTTCTCTAATCTTGCTTCTGTTTTTGAATAGGGTTTCACAGGAAAAGATGGTCCCACAGGTCCCAGAGGCCCACCAGGACCAGCGGTAAATATAGTTGTGTCTTTGATATACTCTGAATTAAGAGACCTGAGCCAAGAGAGAGCCACATGGACATTTTCCATTTCTGTCAAAAATGAAATGGATCCTTTGCTTAATTTCCTAAATGGGTTTGAAAAACTCTTGGTAGAAGGTGAGCAGACAGCTGGGCAAAGCATTTATTCACAAACATTTGTAGCAGTAGTTTTGAAACAGATTTCTGCCGGGGTAAATAAGGGAAGAACCAGTTTTTCTGGTTCTTTAGCCATGATATTTAAATGCATGGCTAGGTCTTCTGAAACCAATTGGCTTATTGCTTGTACACTGGTGAAAACAAACACTGTTAATACAAGTTTTTCTTGACAAGAGTATTTGAGGATTAGTTTTTGCTTAAAGAGGTGCTTCATTGTGTTTTGTGGGACCATGCTAGAAAAGAGGCTGGCTGTTAGAGAAAAGTATTTGTTGAATCAGACAGCCTGAGATAGGCAAGTTGCTGCAGCTCCATGTCACTGGGTCCAAACTGTAGCAAATTGGAAGATGCATTTCCGGTAGGCAAATGCACACAGAGCACACATTTGCATTACATATATAGACAGCATTCTATAAGGCAGGGTATTATTTGGGCTCCCCCACAATTGTCTTTCTCATATTCCTTTGTGAATATACAGATGAGCTTTTATCACATAATCTGATACTTGTCTTTTAATTTTTTGTATATATCTAGTATCACTAGAACGACTTCTATGGTCTTCTTGTTGTGGATTTTTACTTGGATCACAGATCTGCTAGGTGAACCTAGAAGGACAAACTGCTTTTTACTGCTTTAGGAATTTGCCATTAAGAATGATACCAAAAACATATACACGCTCTCTGCATCTTTTGGTGCTGAAATGCCTGTTAAACTATGGTGTTACTTAAAAGAAGACATTTCCATGAAGAAACAAACTGTTTATTCCACAAAAAAAATTTCAAGCCTGATATGTACCTAACAGAAAACAGCCCAATAGGAGCCATTTTCAGTCTTACTTGGACTCAATACAGTAACATATTTCTTATTAGTGCTTAGGTTGTGTATTTCTACAATTCATTTTCCGTGTCTTCTGCTGCAGGGTGCTCCCGGAGTTCCAGGAGTTGCTGGCCCAAGTGGAAAACCAGGGAAACCAGGAGATCGTGGGACACCAGTAAGATAATGATACACTTAGAGTATCAAATTTAAAATTATAGTCTGTTTATGAACATGAGACTTCTGCTGCTTTAAATAGTTGTCTTACATTTATGATGGTGGTTAATACAGTGGAGCTGACCTAAACCCACAAGCCTTTCTTTAAAAATAATTTTATTTTTACAGTATGCCATTTTGCTGAGTTTAATAGTTGGGGCTGGAAATTGTGGTCTCTTGTTTCCACTAAAAAGACTGTAGGCTATTATGTGCCAAGACATATATTCATTCCTACACTGCATAAGCGTGAAAAACTAGGTCACCAAAATGATTGTAAAGTCTTTACATTGGTGCATGTGTGTGTAGTAAAAAAGTGATAAACTGCTGAAGGTGGACAATCTTTGATAATATTACATAATCAGTTCTGTTTTGCAAATGTTTCGTGCTTTTTATAATGTTATTTCAAAATTATTTAGGAGTGGTTTCTGTGGGTTCTATTCAAACTTTTAAAGTGCTTCCTGAAAAGGGAGAAAGAGGAGGAGGTGCTGCCTCCCACCAACAGTTTCAGGAGAAATTTAATTTGATTCATTTATAGGATCTCTGAGAAATTATGCTTGAGTCAGGAGTGGAGACAGCAAGCGAAATGAGAAGTCATTCATTACTTGTGAATAATGTACGGCAGTCATCTAGAATTTTCCATCCTGCTTCAGTGAAGTTGTATATACAAAAGCTGGAAAATTTGAAAGGATATATAGTAGGCTGGGAAACTTGATGGCCATGAAGTGGAAGCTCCCAGGAGTGCCTGGAAGATGGGTCATTTCCTCATACACACATCTGTGTTTGCTGGACTATAAATTCCATTTCTCCTTGTAGTAGAACACATGGAGTGTCTTAGGAAAGTCTTGAAGCTTTCCTGCCTTTAGATATGCATTGTTAATGGGATATTCTTGCTTGGTTACATGCTGAATAGACACAGTCGGAGCACAAAGTGCTGTGCTTTGTTCACAAGGGAGCTTTAAGTTGTCAGGTGTATCTGATTTTTCCTTCACCTGGGACAATGGATAGCTGACCCAGTTCAGAAGCAAAGATCTGCAGGTAAATAATGTGTTTAGAAGGAAATCCGGCTACAAGACCAGTTTCAAGTCTTTTGCAAAGCAAGGCAGTCAATTCCTGTCCAAGCACCCTGTCTAAATTCTCTACACTCTAATTATTAAAGGTTCTTTTCAATTAGAAGTACATTTTTTTCCCCACAGTTATTGCACTTTCTTGTAATAGGACACTGCACATCATATTTACCATTTCTAAAGTTAAAAAACAGGAATTCTGGCTTGTACCTTGCACAGATGTTTTATCAGATTCCTGGGGGACAGAATTTCAAGGCCTTCCTTTGTGTGCAGTATTATAGTTGCCAAAGGTGCGGCCTGACAGCCAAATGCAACTTGCACTGTCATGAATCATAGTTCTGCCTGAAGAGAAAGATAATGAGGCTTCACATTGCCTCTGGTAAATACAAGGAATAAATAATTTTTGACCAGATCCTGCCATTTTTTCTTCTACCTGAACAATCTGTATTGCTAGTACTATTAAATGAAAGTCAGGAGAAAGACTACAAACCAAGGGATATTGTATTCCAGGTAAAAGGTATAAAAGTACCTGCAAATTATGAGCAGCCTTGGTGTTATGAAGTTATTCCCAGTGAACGTGGTCAGCCGGAGCTCCTTCCTGATGTATCCAGTACCGCTCATGTGCTAAGCTGAGGCAGAGCACACCATAAACATTTTTCTACCTCACTGTGTACTTAATACTAGAACAAGTATATCCTAGAAACGTTAACTGAATTGTCATGGAAATAGGAAATTTGGCTTTTTGATCTGCTTACAAGTACGCCCAAGAGAAACTTAGGTGTTTTTCCAGTGTAGTAACAAAATGACTGAAAAGGGAACAGTAAGAGCACAAAGGAGTTGGTAATTTATTGAGAACTGAGTGCAGGCTATCCTAGAGGAGACTAAAATATCTGTCATCTGTCTGGTCAGAGAGTGAGAATTCCATAATAGTTCATACACATATCATAAGGTAACAACCATCAAGAATAAGAAAGACTTGTTAAACTAGAAGAGGATATTGGTTCAAGAAGAAATGGGTATGTTTTCTATGAATAAATATAATGGGAAATTGAAGATCTTGGACTATTAGAGAGGAAAAGTTCCAGTACTTGTTGTTTTATAGGTGTGAGACTGAAAACAATAACAAGGGGTAGGTAGACCAAGTTGTGTTAAGGTAGAGCTGTCCCGTTTATAAAACAGACTCTGTGACAGCAGGGTCTGACTTTGTTGATTTAGACGGTTCCCAGGGAAAAATGCAAGGCATTTAGATTAGTAAGTAAGGTGCTGTTAAACTGATGCCTCCAGAACCAAATAAACTGTGAAAACCTTCTGAGGGTAGTCCAAGTCTGTTGTGAGTTACATGCAGGTTTTGAGAATTTTGCATTCTCTGCTGCCATGTGTTCATTGCTCTTGCATCCATCTATGCAGATGTCCTAGATGAAGTCTCAAAAAGACACTGCTTTGGGAGCAATGAGCTGGTGGTTCTTGAGGGGAGCAAACATTCTTTTGGGAAAAACAATTGAGCACATTATCTTTAAAAGTAAAAATAGCAAAACTTCCTTTGTTTTGTCCTCCTTCAGCAGTAGAACTATGCTGCAGCCCCAGCCTTCATCCCACAGCTCAGAAAAAAATCCCACATGCAGCATAAACCAGCTTTTCCTTGCACTGACCCCAAGTGACTCCCTCATTGCAGGATATCAACAAAACAGAATGCCAGGAGCAGCTGCTGTTTCTCAAAACGCTGTCAAGCTGTTGGCTAAAGCGCACTTTTTTGTCTATTAAAAGAAAATAAATTGAAATTTAAGAGGCATATAGCCAAGTGGGAGGAAGATGCAAATAGCAACTCAGTAATTGCAGTTGTAATTATTTTTTTGAAAGTTTGTTTCCGAAATATCCAGGTGGAAAATGCACTTTATTGCTAGCATGGCCAGTCAGCCTCTAATCTTCAAATTTTAAAGTTAGTTCCAAATAGCTTGTAGACTTCCAGCCACAAGGCTGAATTAATGTGTGTTTGCAAGGTCACAAATTGAAGAATGAGGCTCATTTTATTTAAATGAATTTTAAAATTGACTGTGTGTTGCTTATAATGAAGGAATGGTGTTAGCATTTTCCTCACAGGGCAACCTTTGTTGTCGATATTTTGGAACAATGTTAGTGCTTTTGTTACCAGAGCACCTCCCTGTCTTACCAACATGACTTATAGTTGAAGACAGCCCGAAGATCTTTTCTAGACCAGTCAGCAAAAATATTTCCAGAAACAGCATATATGATTTGAACATTTTAAGTTTGCACACTTTTTTTCTCTTCTCTTCTCTTCTCTTCTCTTCTCTTCTCTTCTCTTCTCTTCTCTTCTCTTCTCTTCTCTTCTCTTCTCTTCTCTGTGCAAATGTTCTGGCAAGTGAATTGGAACGTGCCATTTAAGTAATTATCAGGATATTTTCAGGATAGTAGATGAGAAATCTGATTTATAATGCTTGGATTTACCTAGTGAATAAATAAAAGATGTACTGTATGGTTTGATTCTCATGGAAGGTTGTACTATGAAAGCCTTAGAATGAATGAGAATAAAACAAGCAGGTATTATAAATATATACAGAGCAGAGAATTTCAAAGGAATATGCTTGCAGAAAATAGAAAA
This sequence comes from Corvus brachyrhynchos, assembly GCF_000691975.1. Taxonomy (NCBI): domain Eukaryota; kingdom Metazoa; phylum Chordata; class Aves; order Passeriformes; family Corvidae; genus Corvus; species Corvus brachyrhynchos. The sequence continues at coordinate 255,310 of NW_008237423.1, forward strand.
ATTGTCAAGTTTCAAACAGAAAGAGAAGCATGAATAGTTTTTAACCATTTTTCACCCCAGATTTTCATGTTATAGACTAGTGCAAGTAAAAAACCTATGGTTCAGTTCAATGGATATTTCATGTACATGTAATAGTTTATGAATGAGACGCTAATGTCTGTTTATTTGGGAATCAGGTATCTTTTAGAGCTTCAGTACATCATCATCTACCACAACGTTAATTATTGGAGAATGACAGACAGAAATGCCTTATTTTCCTGATGGTTTTGGTTGTTACCATTTATTTATGTTATGGCATTTACAAGTCCATAGTCTGTTTCAGCATGTAGCTGTAATAAGCTAAAACTAAAAACCAGACATTTCCCTGTGGACTTCACAGAGTAAGAAAAATATAGATTAAAGATGAAAGGACAGAAGGGAAAGAATATTCATCAGCTTCATGGGTATATTTTGTACTTATTAGCAGCTGCCTCATTGGTGGCATAATTTATTCCAATGGCACATTTATGGTGTCACCATTCTAAATCTTTCATTTGAATATGTACAATTAATTTTGCAAGAATGATCTGTTATTCATGATGCAAATGTACCGTATGACAACTGCTTAACTCAGTGATGGATGAACTGTCTCATATTTTCTGTGGCATGTCATGGGGTAGGTGTGTGCAACTGCAGCAGAGAAGCTCAGAGAGTACACCGAGTTTGCACCCTGACATACCCCAAGGGCATTTGTCTGCCCAAACCCTCAGTAGAAGTCTATGAAACAGTGTCACCACACTTGAGAGGTGTCTGCTGTGACCTCAGTGGAATGATCTAGTGTCTCGTGTTGTTGAAATTAATTGCGGGTACTGTAGGAATGTTATGAGAAACAGCTGCAGCCCACACTTGGCCTTTGCTTTGTTAATGGTGATAAATAGATTCCTTAAAGAAATACTACAGTGTAAAAAGCAGTAACACTCAGGATGTGTGTGTAACTATGTGGAGAGCCATGCAGAGCAGCAGATGAGCAAACTGGTCTTTCACCTTTGAAATATGCTTTACGTTCAAATAGTAATTTAGGCTAGAAATGAAAATCTATATAAACTCATGCTAGCCCCCTCATTATTCCTGGTGTTTTAGATATGCACATACATATATAAAAATTAGAATCAGTCCTTCTGGTTTGCTTCTTGCATAGTACTCTTGAAAACTGAAAACCCCGCAACCACTAAACTATTCAAAGGCAAATGGAAAGTGCTGTTAGAGAAAAGTTGGCAAATGTTAGTAATTGTAAGGAGCTGAAAATAAAACTTCTATGAGACCTTTCTAAGACTAGAAATGGTTGAGAATTAAGAGGGAAGCTGTCATTATAAATAGAATAAGCACTTAATGCCATCTCTCTCCATGTTATGTGTCATCTCTGCATAACTCTATTTCACTTAATGCAGAATCTCTTTCACATGGGTTCATGAGGACTACCCTACCTTGACACATGTTATTCTTCCTAACTTACCTTCTTTAAGGATAAGTTGTCTTAAGACTTAAAATTAAAGTCATATATAACTCATACAACACCATTGACCATTTAGAGAAATGTGATGCTAGAAATTCAACTTTGAAATTGACAGTGTGATCCAACTGTCAGAATACATCCATTTTTTGGTCCTTGTTTGAATTTTTCCTTCAGATCTTTTGCTTCTGCATCTGTTAGTGTGTTTTATGACAGACAAAAGATCATTGTTTCTCCACTCTTTTCTGACACCTGTTTTAGCATCTCTGAAATGAAAAGTTCAAGGAGAACCAGATCTTTCTTCTTGAAGGAGTAAAATTTTTTTTATAGAATTGCACGTTTCAAACCTATAGTTGGGGTGAAACAACATAATCCTTCAGTTGCTTAATTTTTACTTATTTTATTTTAGGGTGCACCTGGAATGAAGGGAGAAAAAGGTGACAGAGTAAGTCTGTTTAAAATCAGTTTTTATAATTATTTTTAAGTTAAACACTGTGTCTTTAAAAGTACAAACACTTGCTAATAAAACACTTGTTTTGCATTTGATTATTTAGGGTGATATTGCTTCTCAAAACATGATGCGAGCAGTTGCAAGACAAGTTTGTGAACAGCTGATAAATGGTAAACAGTGTTGCTTGCTTTGTTTCCCATACTAATTTACTACTTTGTTAAAAAGAGACAACAATGGTTGAAATTTGAAGTGACAGACACTGGCCACAGAGCATGGTGAGAGCTTAACCAATCTGATAGCTATCCAATGCAAATGATTTGGTGGAAAAAATGTAGCAGCAAGTTTTTGCCAGATCCAGAGGCTAGATAATCACAGAATAACAGAATAACAGAATAAACTGAGTTGGAACTAATCTGTGACCTTTGGAAATACATATTCAAGTCTAACATTCTAGTGATGTTCCCTTTGTCATTTTGGTCCAAAATGACTTCATCTTTGCAATAAAATCAGTATATATTTTCTCATTAAACATGTCTCATCTTCAAGAGAAGGGAATCAGTGAGAAAAAGGATGCTCACCGCAGATACCTTGCCAGCGGGGAAAGACAGATGAGTGATGGGTAAATACTGTGCACAGAATCAGTGGTGCTACGCAAGTAAAAACAATATTTATTTGGAGATGGACTTTGAATTGAATTTCAGTCCTCTACTGCCACATAGTGCAGCTCTGCAGCCCATGAAGTTGTTCTCTATAGAGGCTTTCTCTCTGACCCTGTAGCAGTGCTTATGCTATCAGTAGACCTGCCAAGAAAGACAGAGGCAAATTTGTTTTAATATTGTATCTATTTTAAGGGCAAGTGCTGACTGAGGAAAACAGATATACCTGTTGTATCATTAAGAGTGCTTGTGCACAGGGAGGAGGAGAGTATGTCCCTTAAAATGTCTGTGATGGTTGCTTATAAAAACATGTCTATTAGTCATCACAGAAGAAGGAAAGTTACATTCGTGAACACATTAGGCTTACAAATAAGGATATCATACCCAAGATATTTTAATATCTCTTTGAGCATCGCCACCTTATTTTTTTCATGTTCAGCTGATCTCTTCATTGTTATGCTAGGATTATACACATTATACTAATCAGGTGTGTCTCTCCATTCCTTCCTGCATAGTTTCAAAATGGTGTTTCTTTTGTTCACACATCCTTTTTTTGGAAATGAAATTTTCCCATATGCAGAAGGTATATAGGTACAAGCCTGTGCATCCTACAGGCTTAAGAAAATGACTTCATTGACTGTGCTGCTAGCTCCACACATGAATAATTTATATTGCCTGTGGTAGCTGCAGAGCTCTGAAAGTATGTAGAAATGTGATACTACAGTTTTAGAAGTGGAGCAAGTCCTTTCTGTTCTTCAGAGTAAAAGCAACCTCTAAATAGAACTCTGAGAGTAAGAGTATTGAAAAAAAAAAAGCCTCTTTTTTGATTTTAATAGTTCGATGATAAATTTTTTAAATGTCATTGGCTTCCAGAATCTCCCTTATCTTTCCTCCCTGACTTCCTCCCTCCTCCATTTATGTTCAGCCTTCTTATCAGATGTTCATCTTAAGTCTTTCTAATTCATCTGTACTAATTTATTGAATGGGAACAATAGGATTTAATTAAGAGAGATAATATTTTATTCCTTCCCACTCTGATAAAAGATTTGCACTCATTTCACATTTTTATTTTCTTTTGAAGGTCAAATGAGCCGGTTCAATCAAATGCTGAATCAAATCCCGAATGATTATTATTCAAACCGTAACCAGCCAGGTCCGCCAGGTCCACCTGGCCCCCCAGGAGCTGCTGGGACAAGAGGAGAGCCTGGACCTGGAGGAAGACCAGGATTCCCAGGACCTCCTGGGGTCCAAGGACCACCTGGTGAAAGAGGTGAATAAATTCCAAGGCAGCTGTACTGTGGACATAGTGCAGGGGCTTCCAGAGGAGCAGTCTGCTCCCTTTACCATGTCAGACTAGGAAGCCCTGCTAGGCCATTGGGATTGCCTGAGGGACACTGGTGATCTGAAAGACAAGGTTAACTAGATCAGTGCTTTCCTTTCTCTCTCTTGCTCAGGTTTCATGAAATACAAATTGGTGTAACATTTTGGCTGCTGTCTGAGGCTTCCACATAATATCCCAGGAAAATATTCTCAGAATTCTTCTGGCACCAAACAGCTGCATCTTGAAAGGCTGTTTGGAGTAACACAACTCTTTGCAAAATAGAACACTGATTAAGAGAGAAAATGAGTCATTAGCACATATAAAATGTAGGAGTTTAAAGAATTAGATCAACATCCTTAGCTCTTTACAATATTCTGAGGGAGGGAAGCAACTGAACTGAATATGACCATATGGGTAAACCTACTTTATGGCTATCTTGGATCACTGCAATCACATGGGGTGTCTGTAGTGTCCTATGTTGTGTCCTTTGCTTATTTGAACTACTCTACTATAGCATAGGCTCAGTGCTGTGGTTTTTTGCTTATACTTTATATACTCGTTAAAAAAGGCTAGGAATAAATCAAGGAATTCAGGAGAATTTCCTAAACTTTTTTCATTATAACTGTTCCTAAGAAAGTGTAACACCTCCTTTATGGCAGAAGTATTAAAGATTGAAATATCTTCTCATTTTTAGTTTAAAATAATAGGGTTCTGTGGTGTTCTCAGTATCTCAAAACTTTTCTATGTTTGAGAAAATTTATTCATATTGTAACCTCTGCATCCTATTTTATTTTTAGTTTACTATATTTATATCCAAATTATTTTCCCAAATTCACATTTGAACATCTGTAGAACATAAATTTTAACCACTCTTGTTGCATTAAATAATGGGAAGTAAATATTAATGTTAGTGAGAGAGTGTGAAGAAATATTTGTTGATGTGGTTTCCTTTCTTTGATTGTCATTGCCTTTTTATTATTCTGTAGGAATCCCTGGAGAGAAAGGTGAAAGAGGGAGTGGATCCCAAGGACCACGAGGTTTGCCAGGACCACCTGGTAAATATTTTTTGTTTAATCAGATTACAGAAAAGTAGGAGAAAAGCAAACATTTCTTCATAGAGAACGAGGCTAGATATGGTGAATGAGCACCCTTTACTCTGTCCACTTCATGTTTTTGGCATGTATTAGCATTTACTCTAATAAATTTGTAGGAAACCCCAATAAAAATAGCAACTTAGAAAGACTTTTGGATGTGGCTAATAGGTATTTATCTTTTAATTTAGTCATCTGGCATGCTTGTTAATGTGAAAATGTGTTTCATGAAAATACATTGTCCAAATATTTGACAGATATTTTTCATAAGTCTTATCAGATGATTCTTTTGTAGTACCTTGTTTTGGTTTTTTTTTTACTTGCTGGACTACAAAATACTCCCACATGCAGAGTTACCAGATGATAGAGACAGATGATTTGGCTATTAGTTTTGGGTTTTGTATCATGAAATTCTCTTTATGCCTTGGCATAAATCAGCTGCATCACTTGTTTCTGCTTGTAGTTTACTAGGCTAAAATGGTTTTTCATTACAGAACCATAATATGCTTGCAGCAAATTGTAGCCTCAGTTACTTGAAGCTGTACTTTTCTGCTAACCATAATAAGACTGGTTCCAAAACAAACATTACCTCATCTATCCTGGGGCTACTGGGCAGTATAATGGATGTACTCCTATATTTTAATTGAAATCCAGTGTGCTTGTCTAATCTAGTAGTTTCCCTTGAGATCATCATGTCTTACACAAACGGGAAATTAACCAGAGAATTCATTGATGTTTCTTTACTTGGCTCAAACCTTACTAAATTAGTTTCTAAGAATAAATACTTAAATAAGCCACACACAGAGAAGCAACTCATGATGAGTCACATTTCTAGATTTCTTTTGTTTTTCTTTCTGTTGACCCCCATACAGCAACAAAGTGCGAGTGCTTTCTCACCAAAGACAGCCTAGGCTGTGTAGTCTAGACAGAAGTATAGTTAGCTGTTTTATCAAGATGGCTCTTAAAGAAAACAACCTCCCAACCTCTCAATTCTAAAATTAGGTCCACAAGGAGAATCTAGAACTGGTCCACCAGGCTCCACAGGATCACGAGGACCACCAGGGCCACCAGGCCGTCCTGGAAATGCGGGTATTCGGGGTCCCCCAGGGCCACCAGGATATTGTGATTCATCCCAGTGTGCTAGCATCCCTTACAATGGCCAAGGATTCCCAGGTAGGTTAGGAACAACTTAACCTTAACCTTGCCTTAAATAGCCGTCACAGATGTGGCTGTTCATATTGAGCTGCTTTACATGAGACAGTCCTGCTAATCTGAACTTACTGTCGGGAGGAGATGGTTGCCGTGAGCAGGCTTGCCTCATTGTGATGTGCAGTTATATGAGCAGCCATTAAGACTTTGGTGTAGGATTACTTGATGTTATGCATGGTTTATTTTAAATAGGAAGTAGTGACTAAATATTGTAGTCTTGTTTTTTTTTTTTTTTTTTTAATGTAGATGGTTACTAGCTGGTAATGTTGCTCATAGGATTTAAGTGACCAATTTCTTCTCTTCTTTTTTCCCCCTCTATCACCACCCCTTCCAATCGTCTTCAGAACAAGGTTGAATTCTCCATGTTTCTCTTGAAAAATTAAAGGAATGCTGTGGTTGGCAGTTTCCATGTGTCTCTTTTAGAGCCATGTCAGAATTATTTATACAAAATTGATTCCTGAAATAAAAATTTTCCACAAAGGAAATCTATTTAATGATAACAGTGCAGACAACTAAAAAGCACCACTGTCCTACAATATCTACCAAGTTAACCACCGTGGAGTCTGATTAGCCCTGAGTCATTTAAGCCTTCCGCTTTGTGATGTAGCTCAAAACAGTAGGCTGCTTCTGCAACCAAAACAGGAAGGGTCATAGTGACCACCAATTTTTGACTGGAAAGATTCTAATATATTTTAACATGGGGATCCTGCAGGACCACAGTATTGTTAACAAATTAATATGTATGCCTTGCCAGATCTCAAAATCAGTGTATGTGGTACTACTATTGGATATGGTTTGCTGTTAGTGTAATTGTGCATGTATCCATGAAAACAAAAAGAAAAGAATATATATATATATGTACACACTTGCAGACTCATTGATACTGGTTAAAGAGCCAGGTGGTTGTGCAGATCTCACAAAAATTTATTATTTAAATGAAAAATAAAGAAAATTGTACCTGTGATTCAGCAGTGTTTTTTCTAGTAAGCAGCTATGTATACATATATAAATATATGCCTAAGACTTAACTGTTATGTATTTAGTTGGATGAAAGTATGTTTTTGCACATCAGATGGACTTTTTAAAAGACTAACATCATCTTTGACCTGTTTCAGGTTTCGGCTAACACATTTTCTAAGTCGCCAGTGCTGCTTACAGTTTGAATACATGAAAATCCTGTTTCTGAGATGTTTGCGCACGTGCTTATTAGAAAATGAGTCCGTATGGATATTTCACCACGGATATGGTTCTTGAACCATGTTGACCTCATAGAACGGGGAGATACTTTTACTAACACAACTCGTGAATGAGATAAAGGACAGTGATATCAATTCATTAAGCCTATTGCATTTCAATAATAAAATAGACAGTCTTTCTTTTTTAAAAAATACCTAGACCACCAAAAACCTCAGTGGTGAAGGAGGCTTGTAAAACTACTAACCAGCAAAGGTAATGCCATTAGAAGAGAGAAAGATTTAACATGGAAAATGAGAAATAACTTATGTAAATAGTAAACTAATTGTGGCTTGTAAATGATTTGTATGGGACTGTATCCACTAAAATCTGTTAACAACTCTACGTGATACTTTTGCATAAAAGCCTGCTGCTGCTTGCTATATGCCAGAATAACATCTTTGACAACTTATGAAACCTACCTGTCTGTTGCTTGTTACCAACATGTCTGAATTGGGGCATATACCTTTTTTTTATGTGTAATCTTGTTGGACCTGTAACTGCAGTTATAAATACCAAAGTTTTATAATTATTTTTCTTCTGTTTTGCTGTAGTTTTTGGTGTTCCTGAAGCACCAGCTGTAACTCGGTTTGTTACGAGGAACAGCACGAGAAAGTGACATGTACTGTATATTGCCGCTGGTGATAGTTATGTCTACACTTACTTTCCCATTCTCAGAGAAAATTAGTATATACCAGACCCATCTCTTCATTTTACCTGCTCCATGTCTTCTATTAATTATGCAGTTTAAAATAAAGCCCAATGCTTAGATTTACTGAAGTAGCTGTAAAATAGTAATTTTATTTGATTTGCTTTGGTTTTGTTTGGGTTTTTTTAAATAGTTTTACCATGATTTGTCCCTTGCCTAATTTATGACTCTTTCTGCACTGTTTTGTGTATTATAAATACAAAGCCTTTCAAGATGAATTTTAAACCTTTTGTTATTTTACTGCCAAAAAAGCATTCGTGAGCAAAACTGAGAAACACCCCCAGTGAACTAATTATTTATATATTTATTATATGAAAATAAGGTTGAACTAACATTATGTAGACAGACTAACTTTCATTGCATATGTGGATTCAAAGACATGCGATAACTATTATGTTCAATCGGACAACTATTTTCAACCAGAACCATACGTGCCTGAAAGTGGACCCTATCAGCCTGAAGGTGAACCCTTTATAGTACCTATGGAGTCAGAAAGGAGAGAGGACGAGTATGAGGACTATGGAGTTGAAATGCATTCACCAGAATACCCTGAGCACATGCGCTGGAAAAGATCACTGTCAAGAAGTGCAAAAACAAAACCGTAAAAGATCTGTATCTTGGTTTGGTTTGTTTTGGTTGGTGGTTTTTTTGTTTTTTGCTGTGCTTGCATTTGCAGATACACACAGGGAGAGTGCAATATTGCCTTTTGCAATATGGCTTTCTGGTCTTTTCATATCAGACGCACCCCTGTTTTGTATCCTGCTTATGTGGGGATAGCAATGTGTGTATCCAAACACTTCATGTTGCTCTGGAAATGCTTGTAAAATACTGTTGCTTATAGTGGTTGCATACAGATTAAGGTGTGCATTCAGTTATCCCAGTGCTGCCTTTTCATTTAAATAATGTAAAAACAAATACATTAAAAAAAAACAGAAAACAAAACAAAACAAAAATAACCACAGAGCTGTTGCAAATTTTCTAAGGACTTTCTGCTTTAGCTCTACATTTTTCTTCTTTTTCAAATGCATGTTTTCAGTTCAGTCAGATCACAGGTCTGCAATATCTAGTTAAAAAGAAACAAAAATTTCCCTCTCCTTCCAGTATCACTGTAATTTTCTTCTAAGTTACAATCTGCAGAGCATATACTGCTCTTATACATCTCCTCTAAACACCACAAACATTAAGTAGCTGAAATCATTGTATCAACTGGATACAGTTTAATAATGCCTGAAATCTCCTTGTTTGTAGACACAGTTACATTTATGCCAAATTGCAGTCAATCCTGCAGAGATGGAATTGCATGTTTATGTTGTATATTTAGTATGGATTTTTTTTTCAGAATACAATGTTTCTTAGTTACCGAAAGCAGTTGGAAATTGTTTGCAAGACTATGGATATAGAATTGCTGCTTTTATATTTTAACTGCAAATTGTGAATTTCACTGCCTTATATTATTTATTTCTGAAATGAAAGAGGCATTTTTCAATAAAACTACTGAAAATTTGTGTGTCTATTCATTTTTTTGAAAGGCATTGTGGGACTAATATATTTGTGTTGTATTAGTGTTATTTAGTCAATCATCTGAAAATGCCAGGTATCAAAAATTAATTGGAATGGGAGTAGTCTAACAGGTATTTGGGCTGTGGTGGCTAGAGGTGGGTGGATGAAAGCAGGAGATGCGTCCTCTGTCTGAGGTATGAATAACTTTTAAGAAATTCAGTCTGCAAGGCATTTGGTAAAGAAAATGAGATCAACTGTGAGGATTAATTGCTGTCTTTTGGGAGATTTCTGGTGGATGGCTGCTGCAGGTGAAGAGAGACTTTCCACCTGAGGAACTACTTGCACTGCAGAGAGTGCCTAAAGCTACATAACCTCTAATTCCTGGTGTGCTGTGAGCATTGTGGCAGCGCTGACATTAGCAAATAGCTTGCCTGAGGAAGTGGGGGTGTGGTGTTTGCTGAGTTCCATCCTTCTGGGACTATTTGTGAGCTGGCTCCTCCCTGCTTAGGAGGTATCTGTGTTCACACAAGCTCTGATCACACTGATGGCTGAGATGGAGCTTTACCTACAGAGGGTGATAAGAGTGACTGGGGAAAGAACAAGAGTGGGCCAGAAGAGTTACTTGCTAATTGAGGAGGAGAGAGTGGACTGGTGGTGGTCCTTCTTATCCACGGTCTCTTAATTGTCTACCTTATAAGTAGAAATGGCTTTTGCCATAGGACCTGGAGCAAAGCCTTTTGACATAACTGGGAAATCTGGAGCTCTGTTTCTTAAGATCATGCAAGACATCTGTCACAGAAGTGAAGCTAGATGTTCAGGCTGGCTTCCTGATCACTGAATTGTACTCTGCACTGGAAGCTGCATGGCAAATTTTAGTGTTCACAAATGGAAATGACACAACTCCATAGACTGCCTGCCTGGTTATCAGTGAAATGAAATGCAAACAAACGGCATTTCAAAGAGTGATCCTGATTACAGCCATATGCCTTTTAGACTGTAAGTGACTTCTTGTGGGTTGAACTGAGGAATGTTTAAAGAACAATCCGAGCTATTAATTCTTTATGCTTTTTTCTAAGCGTTCAGAGTTGGTATCAAAAACGTTCTGCAGTTTCATGTACGATAAAGAAAGGCATGTGTTTGGCAGAAAAAAAAAAGATGCTGGTAGAAATTTGGAGAAGTTAATGAAAACATCTATCTGACTTGTATTTAAAAATAATGACATCTTGCATTCATCTCCCATCTGTCTTTTTTTGGCATTGTGTGTCTCTAGGACAAGTTTAACTAGATGCCCATGTCTTCATTTGAAAGATTCCTTTCTGTCCTCCAAACAGAAAATTTTACCTTATTTAAAGCATATATTTTAAATTACTTTTTATTTCTTCACAAAATACACCAAATGCATGCCAAGGATGCCTTGGTTTTTTTTTTGTTCTTCATTGATATCAATCCTAATAGAGATACCACTGTTTGATGATCTGGTGGCCTGAAATATTTAAACATTCAATAAAACCTGAACTTATTGGTAGTCAATACATTTTTATGGACAAAATTCTGCTCTGTAGAATTACGTCTGTAGATTTACATCTGCAGATCTGCAGGGTAGATGTAAGCTCTAGGTTATGTGCTCCCTGCAGTCACAGAATTGTGAAGTATGAGTTGTGACCATCTGTGTACTTGAGATAAGTGCTGATAAGCATTTATGTTTCATTTAAACATCCCCATGATCCCCAAAGCTGATTAACACTTCTTTCACCTGTTTGACATGAGCCAGGTTTCTGACAGTACATTTTGAAGCAAAAAGAACTTTCACTGGCCCATCCAGAATATTAAGAGAATACTTTAGGTGTTTGGGCAGCTTATAAATGAGTGTTTACTGTTTGAGGCCAACAAGGAAGAAAACTTATTTCCAGGAATTCTCAGGGGAATGACTCTCAGGAGGTGGTAGGGCTACTGATGACACTTCTGGGAAAGCTGTTGCAAAGCTGAGCCAAAGAAATACTGGAAAAATACAGATTCAATGTAAATACAAACAGATTTCAGTTCTTGAATATCTCATACACAACTGAGCAGTTTATATAGTCTGGCAGTTTTAAAGAAGGAAATTGTTTGAAAGCTGAATTTTAATTGCATACACATTTCCTCTCATTTTGGCAAAAACTATGGATACAAACAAGCAGGTGGGAAAGGTTGCTGCTTGCTTGAAATCAGTATGGAGCATTTCATAGGCTGAGGGAGTTGAGCTTGTTCAGCCTGGAGAAGAGATGACTGAAAGAGGACCTCATCACTGTCTGTCAGTATCTGAAGGGAGGGTGTCAAGAGGAAGTTTCCAGGCTGTGCTCAGTGGTGCCAAGCAACAGGACAAGAGGCAATGGGCAAAAACTGTGGTACAGAAAGTTCTACCTGAATATGAAGAAGACTTTCTTCTTTACTTGTTAATGACTGAGCACCGGAACATCAAGAGATATTCATTAACCATCTGGACAAAATCCTGTGCCATGTACTCTGGGATGACCCTGAGCAGGGAGGCTGGACCACATGACTCACTGTGATCCCTTCCAAACTTACCCATTCTGTGACTGTGATTCTGTGTTTACAGAGAGGAACTTAATGAAGACAGTCATTGTCCCACACATCTCTGCTCAGAGAGCAAAGTCTTTGCATTTCTGATAGCATGGATAGCAAAACTGCAAAAATACCCAGAGAACATTACTGATTTATGGAGGCTAAATATTGTGATAATGCATCACTGCTGATGCACTACTGATATTTTGTGCAATAGTGGGCAAAAATGGAGTGAAGGAAAGGATGTAAGAGTGCTGTCCTTCAGTTTTACTTTTGCCGTGGTTTTGCAGTAGTCTCTTGAATGCCCTAGTGCTGACTGCTCAGAGAGACTTATAAAAGGAGACGATAAAGGGACAATAACTGATTTGGCCAGATACAAAGAGTTTCAGAAAACAACGCAAGCCATTGATCTTTGTTCCCATGAAGGCCCCTCTTTGTATTAAAAAAAGTAAAAAATATATATATATTAGTGATAACTTGATCAATCTCTATAGATCTTAAAGGCAATAATTCTGATTAGCAAGTTTTGAAAATAAATTATTCTGTGGAAAACACATTAAAGAAGGCACACAATTCTTGAGGTTGCCCTTGCTCTTATGAAGTGAAATGAAGTGTTGGCATTTTTTGACTGCAGCTCAGAAATGGGAGAACATTTTGGGAAGATGTTGCACTGTGAGAATAAGAATTGTTTTCATGTCAGTTTTTAAATAAGAATGAACACATTTTGTATAATTTTATTTTTAATGTACCATTGAACCTACTGATATGAAGGTAGTTGTATTTCTGGTATTCAAAGCCAAAACGATCAGACCAGCTTATAGCCATCAAGAAAACACAGCTTCTGATAAAGGGTTTGTTTCCTTCAGTATCCTGCAGAAATCCTCAAATTTTTGCCTTGACCAACTAATAAAAAATGCTTACTGATCACTTTCATGCTCTGGAAAAGGAGTTGGGGATTAAAAGAAATCCTCTTGAATGCTTCTCCACATCTGAACATTTCTTAGATGACATTCAGCTAAAAAGAATAGAATCCAACAGTGATTTTAGTGCTCGTACACTATTGGCATCTGAAAAAAAAAATGCTCAGTTGCACTTTCATTGATTTGTGCTTAATATGTTTCCACTTTATTGTTTTAGTTTGTTTGTTCAATCATTGAGCTAACTGTGACAATTACACCTCAGACAGTGATTGTGAAATTCTCTTGTATGATCAGCTATGTTTTTTCCACCAAATTAATGAGGTTGCATTTGTAGTCCTGCTTTGAGTGAACAAATCTGTACTCTAAGCTTCAGATTAGAGGGATTCAGAAAGACCTTAGTAATCAGATATTTTCCTTTTGATGAGGAAATGCAGCAAGACTGTATAAAGATGTCACACAAGTGCTGGTCTCAGTTTCATTTCTGTGTCAGCTTTGTGGTTATGAATTTATTCATCCCTGAACACTCCTGTTTGTTTCTGAACAGTTTGTAAAGAATAGTTTTGTGCCCAGTTTGACTCCCCCTGCCTGTCACTCCTCTATAGGCAGTCCATGATGTCTTGAGGTTTTTATTCATTACCACTGTACATTTTCTTTGCAAAACTCATATTTATTGCTTCCTGGGCCCTTGCAAGCTACTCGATGGATTTTCAAGTGTTCCTAAAGTTTTAAGAACATGACATTTCTGGGTGTTTACTTTGAGACACCTGTTGATCTCTGAGTTTCAGGAAGCAATATGGCCCTAATAACTTGGCCTCTTTAACCAGCCTTGTTATCTTCCAAGTCACTACAAAGATTATTTTTGTAATATTAAATATTGAATATATAATGAAAATGGGACAGAGAAGAAATAAAATACTTTCTGTTTCTCATTTTCAGAGCGTGTTATCCCTGTCAAGTTTTGAAGTTAAAAATAATGAAGGAGATTTATTTTCTTCCTTGATCTATAATGAAAGTAGACAAGCTTCAGATGCACAGGAAATACCAGAAAGAAGAAAACAAAAGCTGTATCTTTTTCCTTTAGAGAAGGCACATATCCAGGGCCTGCTGTCATGAACTTCACCAGAATTATTGGTCTCTGAGCAAAAAAAAGAACTCCAGTATTGTTTAAAAACAAGTATTCCTGTCTGGGATAAGAAGAAGTATATAAAACTGATAAATACTTTGAGTAATACCCATTTTGCAGCTGCCAAACTGAAAAAAATATGAGACATTTATCAGTTTTAGTGCCCTGATGTTTATGCCTCATAGCAACCTCTACAGGAAAATTGCAACACTTTATTTAATGTTTGCAGCTTTGGGTTCTGTTCATGACAATGAACAGAGCAAAGTAGCTAAGATTACTGTACACTGTACGGGAGCGGTTTTCTCTCTCATATTATGCCAACATGTCCTGCCTGGCACGGTGTTCCTTCCCTTCTTCCGTGCCCTCTTTCCTCCCTGAAGCTTATGAGCTGTTCCCCACTCTAAAGGCCTCCTGCCTGTTTAGCTCCGGGAAATATGAAGGATAAGGACACGTTACAGCTAGTTCATCTGGGCAAGACCGAGGTGGTGCAGGGGCTGGAGCACCTGCTGATTGCAAGAGCTGGGCTTGTTTAGCCTGGCAAAGTAAAGTCTGGCAGTCAGGGATCCCTCTGCTGTCTTCCACTCCCTTTGCCTTCCTGCAATTCCAAGCACTTGTTTACTTGCTATTTTTCTGGCAGTATATGAACAAAAAATATTAAGAAAGTTTCTAGAATTCCTGAATCATGTACCCCATGTGACTTCCATTTTGCTATTACCCATCTTGCATCCAGAACTCTTAAGACAGGATCGGACACAGAGTTTTAGAGTTTCTTATTGTTGACACTTGTATAACTCTTGGCCTTTCCAAGTCTCCCTACATCTTTTACACTCCTGTTGTAATAGATTAACAAGTGGGAAGTCTTCTGGGTAGATTATATTATTTTCTTCTTATAAGTAGCTACAATTTTCAACTATGAAGTGAGAAGGTTCAAGACATGATTTTAACCCAAATATATTACTTCAATGCAATGCCAAGGAACAAAAGCACTTTTTGGTGCACTGGAAGACAGTGGAAAATAATGTTCTTTTAACTGCAATGGCTTTTAATCTTAACATTTTTTCTCATTGTGGCTAAATAAGCAAAGATATAAAACCATAACCAAGGTTTAAATAAAAAGCAGGAATCCTGGCCGAAAATCCATTCTTAGATGTTTATCCTTTAATTTTCAGTTCCAGAAATCCCGTTCATGTGAAAAATGTCAGCGTAACATCAAATAAAGTGTAATCTGCAGGCTTGTTTTCTTTGGCAGTTCCTCAGAATACCATGAATACACTCTGTTGTTATTTGGCAATGCCCGTGTCTACAGTATATTTGACAGAAAATGCCTGTAAACTGTAAAATCCCAGCCAGTGCATCCTCTAAGGTAGTATCCTGTGGTTAAATTTCTCAATCTCCTGAACCAATCTCTTTTCAGGAGCAACAAAAGTCAAAACAGCACCAAACATTTCCTATATCTGCTCAGTTTCTCAAATACATGTCTGAAAGATGTGTCTTCCTTTTATGGCACTTGCTTCCCCACAAATGAGACAAGAAGTTTTCCAAAGAAATGGGTGCAGTTTTTGGAAATTTGAAGAGAAAGACGTTTAAATGTATAGAAAAGATCAAAAGCTTTACTTAGACAGTGGCACAAATATAAAAACAGAAGTAAGAGGTATACACTTTAAAATAAATGTACTCACCATCCCTTCCTGGCAGACAATACACAGACAAAATTTCTGCATATTCTAAAAATGGAATCAGAATGTTATTGATATTTTTTCAAAAGGGAATATGCTAGAAATGTGAATGATAGCTATATCCTGCCTTATGTACCAGTATACAGACATAATACTAGAAATGTAGAGTGGATGAGAGTCACAGGCAGTTTTTATAAATAGCTATTTTAGACAATTCTCCTTAAATTAGCTCTAAATGGAAAGTCATTAAAGGAGAAATAGATGATACTCTTTCAGCCAAACACTGACTGTGTCAGAAGCAATATCAATTTCCTGAAATAAAGACTTTCTTTAACAACCCTACTCATTCAGCTGTGTGGCTGACTCAGTCCATTTGTGATATGTCTCAACCTCAGTCTAACTGCATTACTCAGACTTGCCACTCATAGTTTTAAATTTCTTTTACATGAAAAAAAACCCCTCTTTTCATATCTCTGAATCATTTTATTCAGAGGTGAATGGATAATATTATGAATAGATATAGATATAGATATAGATATGAGATTAGGTATCACAAGAAGAGTTTTTCCTATTTTCTGCATAGCAATGTCATGTATTTTAATAGATTCATCTTGCACACTAGAGTAAACAAAGAGTTCTTGAGGTCTTGAAACCAAAATATATTATTAATTCCTTCTTAAAAGTACTTCTAAGATGGTCTCATAAGATGTGGTGGTGTTCAAACTGAACTTAGAGATGCTAGAGAGGTAAAACACCCTCTGGATAGGCATATGCAAGAAAAGTCTAATTTCAGATCAAGGTATAGGTCTTACCTAGAAGCGGTCAGAATAAGCGGATCTCCCTTATTTTTATTACCTGTCAACCGTCTTTGTCAGACTTTGTTCATGTATTGAAAGGCTTCAAAAATGTATGCAGGCCAAAATAAAACACATTGGTTTTATGGTAAAGTACAACACCATGAGTTTCACTAAAATATTTCCCCTTTTGGCAGAATGCTTCTGGGATACCTAGGCACTCCACTGCATCGTAAATTAAGAAAGTGTAGTCAACTGTGCTTTTAGAACCCCAGAAGATCCAAATAGCTTATATTTCACGTGTAGAATGGCTTTGTTTTCCCCGTGTTTTGCATTCTGTGTAAACAGAGTTAATAGAATGATAAATTATGATCTTTATGATAAATTATGATCATTATGATAAAATGTGTTTTGTGATTCTTAAGTTGTATATTCACTGCCATGTCTTATACACGTATTTCTCATATACAACTGATTTTGCTTTTGCAGTTTTAAGAATGGCTCCAGCTACAACAGCTGAGAAGATCTTACTTTATTACCAATATTGTATGACATTTTGTTCCAGTTTTCAATTCACCTTCCTTTATATGCTATATCTGACTGTATTCTTGCTAAACTTTCCCCAGGTCCCACACCTACACAAAATGCTGCAAAAGGATATATATTTCTAAAGCTGAATGAATCAATTCAGCTTTGGCAGCCAAAATTTACAACCAGCATTTTTCACTTAGTATGCAGACTTTTGGCACATTACATTGGACTATGATTATCCTGTAACATTAGTAGCATTGTGCATTGTACTGTGGGAAAAGCCACATTTCAGTGTGGTGGAAATTCCACTGGAGAAAGAACTAGTTCCTTCCAAACCAATTGAGTTTTGCCTTTAATAAACTCATTGGAAATGGATCAGCACGGAATTTCGTGAATTATAGCCAGATTTTCAATAGGTCTCAGTACCCTGTGTTAAGTTAGTTGGTTTTTTTTCCGGGAAAGTTCAGCTTCTGTTTGGCACTGGGACTGGTATACTCTGTTTTCAGACATGAACCAGCTTTTTAAAGAAGCCTGTTTAGCTGTGCTCTCATGGTGCTGAGCCCTATCTAGCAAGATCTGATGATAGCAGAGTATGACAGCAGTTTTTGCTGAGGTCTAGTACCACATTAATACATCTAAGTAACTTCTGAATGGAAGGTGACGTGTAACTCCACATCTTCAAATGCAGGTTGGGTTTACATGTGCCTCTATGCAGCTGTAATATAAATGAAATTGTCATGTTTTCAAGAATTCCTTCCATGTAAGAACTCACTGTGTGCCTTTTATGAACATGCATATAAAGGACTTGGTAGTTAACTTTGCCATCCATAGCTACAGTAAACTCATTCCCTTTACAACATGAGATTGTGCTTTGCAGTCACCCAGTGCTTTCCATGAGGAAGAAGGAGGTGCCTTACAGAAAGATGGACAGTCAAGAGTAAAATATGAAGCTCACCAGAACGAAACTGCATAGCAAGTGCTCTGTGCTGGGGATCCCATGCCTAGTTTATGTTTTGGAATACAGAACCT
>NW_008237423.1:273818-289834 GCF_000691975.1 Corvus brachyrhynchos
GCTGAACTTCATCAAGCCAAAGACTGGGAAAATATCATCTTTGAGTGGGTGAATTTGGATCTCTTAGCTGAGTATGTTACTTACATCGTACAAAATTAAAATGCAGAATAATTTTCCTGTGGGCAATTATTAGGGTAGAAACTAGAAAATGCCCCAAGGAGAAATAAAACAGATAAAAGAATTGTCTCTTTCATATTAAAAATATCCATCCGTCTTTCCGAAGAGGCAAGACACAAAGGGCACATCTGCTCAAAGTGTCTGCCACTGAACAGAAGCATATGAGCTAGTTAATATAAAAGCCAAATTATTTTAGCAAATAATGAATAAAAATGAAATCAGTTTTATAATTCCTAGAAGTCTGTCATCATATATATTTAAATTAAATGTAGGCAGTTGAATAATTTAAAAACCACCAAAACCAGAAAAAACTTATCTCTCTGCCTTCTCTTGAACTTTAACATTTACAATATTTTCAGAGGTTGTTTCCTATCCAATTGTGACTTCATGTGTATTGAAAAATGAGGTCAGTTTTAGTGCTGCTATTCTTAACTGGGGAAAAAGTTTATGTAGTAAAGCCCCATGTTGTAATCATCTAAACACATTTCAAAGGGCACTGGGCAGAGGGTAAAGAAGCAACAGGTCAGATTTACCAGCTGGACATTTACACTCAAAAAAATACAATTGCAAGGGGTGGAAGAACCTGTCTGGACTGTTCATTCTGGGGAAGAGAAGGCTCGGGGTGGATCTCATCAATGTGTATAAACACCTGATGGAGGGAGAAAAGAAGAGAGAGCCAGGCTCTTTCCAGTGGTATCCAGTGACAGGACCAGAGGCAATGAGCACAATCTGAAACACAGGAGGCTCCATCTGAGCATCAGGAAAACCTTTTCACTGACTGAGTGGCTAAGCAGTGCCACAGGTTGTCCAGAGATGATGTGGAGTCTCCATCCTTGGACAGACATCCAAAACTCTCTGGAGATAGTCTTGGGCCACTGGGTCTAGGTAGATTGGACAAGATGACCTCCAGAGGCTCCTTCCAGGCTCAACAGTCCTCTAATTCTATGATTCAGTAATTGGCTCCTACTTAATTCTTGTGATGCAAAGTGGATTATACCTGCATGCAAAACACTTGGGCAAATGTAATAAAATGAAGGTAATTTGAATTTCTGGCACAATTCCCCATGCTGTAAAAGTAATTGTTGAGGTAAAGCACAAAGATGTTATTAGCAGTGTTCTATGATTTCTTCAGATTTTGATGTCTTGCCAGTATAGCCTTCCCCCGCAGCTCCCACTGCAAACTTATCTCAAAGAAATGTTGAGCATCCATCATAAGCAAAGAAATTTTCCAAGGATTGTGAAATGCGTCATGTAAATTTATGCAGTCACTGTCAAAGCATTTAAAACAGAGGCTTATTTTCAGAAGTGACCCCTTAGAGAGGACAAAATTTTTATGTAAACAGATGACAAAACACAAAAGAGTGACTGCAGTTTTGGTAGAGGACATGTGCAGAGGTGGCTTATAAGCATTTCTGCTGGGTCCTCCATGACCTAGTGATGTTCCAGGCATGGCATAATTTCCCACCCCAGGTTATCCGGCATGTCACAGCCCTGATCCCACACACAAGTGAAATGTGTGCTTTGTCTCAGACACCAGTATCTACCATGGTTTGAAAAACTGCAGTTCTGAACTTCTTTGTGCAGAATTGAAAATTGAGGTAATTTATTCCATGGAAAAGCTTTTAGGGAAAAAGCCGTCTTAGGACTGATGAAGGGTGACGGAGTTGGTGGGTCATAAAATAGCTGATTTCTGACTGTGCTCATCCAATTTCTGCTCCTAACCTTTCCCCAGCACCTTGCTAAATAAATAATTGTAGTCAGCATAGGAAGTGAGATTTTTACAAGACCTTTTTTTATTTTTAGACTGAAAAAATGAGGCAATAATAGATTCAGGTATTTTTTTCTGATTTTGTTCTCTTTCCTCATAAGGGTCTGGAAGCAATGGAAGTGAAAGTAGAAGACCAATCTTCCCCCTCACCCAAATGCTCTGCTTTAAATTAATCATTAGCTGCCATTCAGAGAAAACTTTGGAGCATGGACCCCGGCAATAACTGGAACACCAATGACTTACCCAACAGGGAACCTTCTTATCTATTGAAAGAATTGTTTATTGATTTGTCAGATCACTGACATCTGTCTCTCAGTGGTTTGTCACTTTGTGGCACATTATTGTTTGGATGTAACATATTATTTTGACATTATCACTAAATTGTTCTTTCTGGAAAAGTAGATTCAGGCCTTTCAGTGGAAGCTTGGTTTATTGCCAGGCATTATCACAAACACAAAGATTTTCAGGAAGGGATGAATTATATATCTACATCTAAGTGGACCCATTTGGTTCTGTTATAGTCAATATGCTGTGAACAAACAAAAGCATCTGCTCTTTCAGAAGATAAACCAGCAGTTCACATTCCTGCCAGGAGGACAATCCATGCCCAATAGCTCTTTCTAGCTATGCTGCTCTTCAAGAAAAGGCTGAATTGCATTGTGTCAGCTGGTGGGAAACTGCCTTCAGAACTTCGATGAATAGAGGAAAGTCTCGATCGCTTGTTTTCATTTCCCCCCTGGGGTTATTCAACAAGTCACGTCTAAAATGCATGCTTAAGACACTCAAAGCAGAATGAAACCCTAGCACTGGAGCCTTTTATGGATTGTGATGTCATGCCTAGAGACAAGTTTGTTTATGTGGTTGAAAGGGGATTTACCAGTCTTTCCCACTGCTTTTTGTCTGCTCATGCCAGTACAGTCTGTTCTTGCAGAGTGTAGGGCTCTCAAGACATGTTTTGGAAAGAAAAACAAACGTTATCTTTTGTATCTATAGACATCTTCTCTTTTGGTTTTTTATTTATCATCTTAACTTTTCTGATGGGTCATCCTAGTCCTCCTTGGCACTAATCCAGTATTGATTGGATTGCTCAGTGTTTACCTGCAACTAGAAAACCAGGCTGATTCCTGTATTTTCCTATCCTGTTCTTATTTTTGCATCCCCAAAGAGAAACTTTGCTTTGATGTGTTCAGATTTATGATGAACATTTACATTACTTCAACCTTACAATCAAATTTGGGTGATTTAAAACCATAATGCTACTCCACATCATTTGGAAATTCATGAATTGAAACACTTTGCCCTACCTTCAAACCCAGCAGCAGCCTCATAAGAGCAAGGACACAATAAATAGACTGTTTCCATGGCAGCACCTTGGGCTCAAGAAGGACTCAGACCATTCTGTGACCGGCAGTGAGAGCCATGTCTTAGTGCAAAGCAATAATGGGGCAAGGTGGTACAAGTGGCTCCATGTCCAGTGCCTGGATCCCAGGGCCTCCAAGCGTCCACATGTCTAGACTGGCAGGGCAACAGGTTCACCTCTGATCCTGGTGCCCTGAAGTGCTCCTTGGAGACTGAATCTGGGCAAGCTGTTCTATTACTATTGAACCCCTAATTTTTCCTTCTGCTGCTGAGGTGGCTCTGGATGTACACACTGACACTCGTGCCACCTCAGCGAGACTGCTGTGATTCCATGGGATGGAGACTCAGCAGGGCCACTGCTGCTTTTCACAGCACCAACTGTACTCTTGCAATTAGCCCATCAGTGTCCTACAAGCTCCAGAACTTCCACTCTCCAAAAAATACAAGTCGAGCAGCCCTAGGCACAGAAGTTCCTGTGCTCTCTCTCTCTCAACACATTAAGATCCTTCCATAACAGTTTGCAGGGAGAATCTCCTTTTGCTCAAAGAGCCCAAATTTTGCAGTGTGTCAACTTTTCCCATTCTTTCAGGAGCTCAGTTCAATTGTCCCATTTAATGAAACATCTCATGATTATTTTGCAATTTTGGCAATGTAACAGTAATTTTTGTCAGTAAAAACAGTGACTCCCACTAGAAATTGGCAGAAATCATTTATATTTTATATACAAACAAAAATACTGTGTCTGTGGCTTCTAGGGTAAAGTCCCACATTATTCTCCTGTTAATTTCCCTAGCAATTCTGATTGCTGCAGTGTTTCATAAATGGATCTGCATTTGTACAAACTCATACCTTCATAGTGGTAATCCTGTTTCAAAGCTTTTCTGTTTGTTTTTCTGCCCATTATAGATGATGAATTATCTTTACCGAGCATTTGTTACTTACTATTTTGTTGTTTTAGGTGCGGTGGCTGACAGTCGCTGTTTATGCCCTTTGGAATTTTTCTATGAAGAAGGGAACTTTGTGCTAAGGCACTTGGGTCTTTGTTTTGGACCATTATTTGGAAAATATTTGCAAAGGCAATATGGATGTGCTACTACGTGGAGAAAAAGCAGCAAAAGACAGCATGTATGTTCTAGCCTTATGAAGTACTCCTGGTCCAGAGAGAATGGAAATCAACCAAAAGTCTTTCCATTGACTGTAGTGGGTTTTGGATCAAGTCTTGTGTATGTAAGTGGCGTCCAAATATCTGAGCTGTTCACAAATGGTCCATGTCTGTTATAGTTACCAGGAAATGCAGGCAGTGGGCCAGAGTTCAAAGATTCAGCTTTTTCAAATCTAAGTCACACTTACAAAAAGAAAGATGCCTTTATCCAACCTGTTCCAGTCCTCCAGGGTGCTGAGTTTTCTTGTGACTCAAGTCCTCAGCTATTAAAAAAAATAACAAAAACTTTCCTAGCTAGATGCATATTGCGCAGGAGCTAGTAAATCTCAGGAAAGGTGGGCCATAATTCTGGAAATGGTCGTAAGTATAGCTGGACTGGAAAGTAGGAATACTTTTGAAACGAAACATCTGATCTGATCTAAGTAAACCTACAAATGCACTGAGATTTGAGATGAAGATTGGTAGGTCTAAGGAGGGGAATCTTATGGGAGCTATTGATTCTGGCAAAGTTGGTAGCCAGAGAGTGTCTTAGGAAAGGATTTCATGGTACAGTCTCTCCCATTGTGGGGATTAATGAATATATATATATATATATATATATCTCCTATAATAAGTACACTGAAGACTGCAAGGCATGCAGATACCAAGGGAGCTGCAAAAACACACAGGGGAAATTTCTGTGTACACTGTATCAGCTACTCAAATAATCTCTTCAAGTGCAACCTAACATCATACTGTGCTGGAGAACTGTCATCGGTCTCAATTTAAAAGTTATGTTTCATGTTGATTTTTTAAGTACAATATTTAAGAGATTGTGAGTGCTTTGAACTTGGATTTCCCGTCATCACATTAAAAAAATACCGGAAACCAATGACCTGAAGAATTCTGTTCACTGGAACAAATTAGACTATTGGTAAGTTATTTTCAGGGAATTTACATGCACATGGAAAACACTGTAAGAATAAACACTGCATAAACAATAACCAAAAGAATTAAGAATTTGTTGATCTTTTCTTGAGGAATGGTGGTTTAAAAGACAGCTGTTTGCTATACTGGCAGCTAGTTCTCCGTAAGTATTCCCGAGAAGAACCCATTTGCAGCTCCAGGTGAGCATAATCAATGGCACAGTTAAGTAGAACGTAAACTGCATTCAGCATCTGAAATGTTTTACTCATGTTAGCTAAGAAAATAAAAATTACTTCTGGCAATGCTTCAGATATTCCCAAGAGGTCTAGTGTGTATAAAGAACAGGAGTGAGAACATTGGAAAGCTGTTGCTCCTTGCTTACAAGTGCTTCAAAAATGATTAACCATTACTTTCTTCAGATGGAGTCCTGTAATCTGGCCTGGTTTATCAGTTCCAGGTTAATACAGAAAAAGTCTTCAGCTTTGTGGTACCTTCCCAAATATGACAGAAGATGTTTAAGACTGGGTCATTACCAGTGTGTCCATTGAGAGGAGTGCTAGACATCAACAGCTGAACACACAACAGCGGGCAACATCTAGTTAGACAATTATCCACTGTTCTGGGAAGTCATGGAAAATTCTCCAGAAGTGTAGCTGGCTATCATTGTCATTTGATTAAATCCTGAAAAGTGGAATTGCAGATAAATTAAAATATGAGGTTTTGTATATGCACTGGGTGCTCTTCATGTCTAGGAAACACATGGATTTTGAGAAAACACAATAAAATTGGATCAGAATGAAACACTTTGGCTTCAGACTTGCAAAATGCAAGAAAAGGTAGAACAGAAGAAGAATTTGCCTTCCAGTTACAGAAAATCTATTCATCCTTATTTTCATCAGTGGTGACAAGAAGAGCCAAAAAATGCTTTACTTACTGCTTAAAATGAAAGGTGACTCACAGAGGCAGTGTGAGTAAGTAAAATTTTGCAAGACTGCCTTTCATATTTGACCAGTGTAATGATTATGTTGGAGACCTTTTATGGATGATTTGGAGTACATGTGAGCATAGAAAGAATGTAGGAGTAAGGAACAGCTTTTTTCCCACATATAAACCCTAACCACATTAATCTTAAAGGAACCATAAAGCCATAGTTCAAAATAAGCCCACTTGCACTGGACTGCACTCTAGAGCTGTTCTTAGTGTGCAAAAAGAGCAGGAGACAGAAGCTTGTGCCCTTTTCAGAGTCTGTTTAGGACAATGTAAGTCCTGGGAGAATGGGAGCGGAACGACTGCTGTCTTCCCCTGATCAGGGAGGCTGTCACACATGGTCAGGTTACACCCACAGACTTGATTCTATTCCCCACCATGGCTATTCTTGGGGCTATTTCGCCTCTCTTCTGCCTGCCCAATGCCCCCCAAATTTCCTTCTTTCTCTGTGGATCCATTCTGAATTTCTTCACAGCATTAGGGACATGAGGAAGTTTCTAATTTATCTGATCCCTGCCCTCCTGTTGTCTAGCTGTTAAGATTTTGGTGTTGCCAGAGTTGAATGCGGTGACAGAATAGAATAGAACAGAGAAGCTAAAGAGTGAGACACTGGCTATGGGACAGAGAAAAGACATACACTGATTAATTCCTGCCAGTAGTCATCTCCTTCTGTTTGGGTTCTTTATAAGTACCTGCGCCTCCCCTTGCCATATAATCTGCACTTCCACTTCTTCATGAACAGGAGCAGCAGACAAATAGATGTCCATCTCAGGGGAAAAAAAAAAAAAATCCTATTATATGCAGCATTATCCTATCTTTGATACATTCATGACCCTAATTGTAGAGAATCAGTACAAAAGGAGGGCAAGGAGATCTGGAGCATTGTCTTTGACCACTCCGTAACCTTGGGAAGGTTTCTCTTTTACTGTGACCAGGCATGCAATGACATCTTTTTGCAACTGGAATTGCCAAAAATCAGGACACTTGGAAATCTTGTTACTCAGCTTCTAAATCTACATCTAAGTCAATTTGGACTATAAGTTCCTCGCAAAATCTCTCCTGTTTTAATAGTCAGACTTTGAATTTCCCATTCTAGACATATCTCTTCCATGATCTATTAGTTGCAGAAGTATAATCCAAAATGTGTATTTTTAAAAACCAGTTGAATTTATTTTTGGAAGTTCTCTGGAGATATACCAACAAGAAAGAGGATGTTAGTCAGTAGGAGCAAAGATTTGTATGCATGGTAGAATTTTCAGTAATTCCTTCCTGCTGTATAATATATTAGTGTTCTGATCAAATCACATCATCACTGCTGAGGCTTTCAGAACTATATTTTTCAATTTCTGAAACTGTGTAGTGTAAGATGTGTCAGAGATAGAAATAATTATTATGTATTGTCCTTCTGACATTTGTTTATGTTGGAACGAGTTAGTGCCCTTGCAGGGATCATCCAGCTAATCCCTCTTTCCAAGCAGGGCACTGCTAGAAGTCACTTGACAGCATCTGGAGTGGATTGTCTGAAGGAAATGTAGGCAATCTTTGGATGTCTGGCTTTTGTCTATACCACTGTAGATATTAATGATGATATGATGCAAGCAAAGTCCTGCTTTCCTGCAAGCAAAATCCTGCTTTCCTGCTCAACCTTGTCTGCAAGCAAGTTTCTTAGTGCTACTGTGAAACCAGACTGTTTAATCTGTCATGTAGGCAGTTTAAGGATTTCCAGTGACCTTTTTTCTCCTGCCAGCAAGTAGAAGAATAAGCAGGACCACACAGTCATAAAGAGCCTTAGAATGTGTGTACCAAACCTAGCTAGTCTAAGCTTAGGATGTCTCTGTTCTCGCATCTGGGTTTTGGGGTTTTTTGTACATGTGAACACTAATGCATGTGGAGCAGGTGCTGACTGTTTGACAGCTCCTTGCACCTTCTTTTTTTGCTACCTAAACCCAAATAATTAAATAAGTTTTCTATTCTTGGCAAATCTGGGTCATCTCCACCACAATCCTAGAGCTACTTTTAGCTTGTAAGACTCAAGACAAAGCATTGTGAAGGGTTATAGGTTTTTACTCCCCATTTTTGATATAAACCACAGCACACAGGCAAGTAGCCTGAGTCTTAGTTTTGTGTGTTCAAAATTCTGCTCTGCTTAGTACGTTAGTTTTTTTCAAGTAATTTTTAACTCTGCTGAGAGCTGCAAGATATGACTTCTATGACGCTGCTTTGAACCCTCTTGCACTGGTTTGTAGAACTCCATCAGATGTTCCTCCTTAGCTTGCAACAAGGCTGTGTCTCCGTAGGGAGATGAGCCAGGACTCAGCCCTCACCCTGAACTCCACTCACTTCTCTGTTTTCTCCACTGCATTCTCTGGCAGAAGTCCTCCAACTCTCCAGCTGGGCAAACATTTTTGAGGAACTGCTGCCTCAGGTGCAACTAAGTAATGATGTCCTTCAGAGTGAAAAGACACAGCAGACACCCGTTCTCAGTTGTTGCTGCCCCTTGTGTCTGGTCTGCCCACCAGCAGAATCTGTCAGCTCCTAGAGGGGTGGATGTGTAGCTGGGAAATCATGTAAGTTGGAATAAAGCATCCATTGACTAAACCTTTTTCTCAATAGAAATTTAAGCCATATAGAACCATTATTCAGGATATCTAATGAAATAAATAAAAAGGTTAGATTTCCTCCTTTGTGATTTTAGTATGGCCTTATATTAGCATAGTACAGTATTATAGCACCTGACCTAAAAATGACATGCCAAACATTTTGGCTCCTAGTTAGGAATGTTTCTGCAAGTGTTCTTTTCCTTGTCCTCTCCAACTGCACTGAGAAGCTGTGGTATCATCTATTTATTGCCAGTGCCAGCTCTAAGCAACACAGTACCGTCCTCTTATTGCATATTTATGAGGAGCACCTTCATTCATTTTCCCAAGTTGGTGTTCTGATGAGAGAGAAACCTCTTCATATGTATTAATAAATTCAACAACCACAGAGATGTTTTAGCACCTGCTTTTTCTATAGTACCTGAGAGGCTCAGAATTAGTTGGTGATATGCTGGGAGAGTTACCTATCAGGCTAAGTACTGTCCCTCTATGTAGATCTAACTATTGTCTCTTCCTTTATACAAATTTTCTGTGTAGTACACAAGGGTTCTGAACATGACTGACACACAGAGGCATCACTGTGAAGCAAATAATCACTAAAGATGAGCAATAATAATAGTCACAAGACACTCTTCCAAGTGTCAGGGGATGAGGTCCCATCCTGGGCCCCATGCAGGAGAGAAATGAAAATTATCATGTGTGCAGGAAAGGGAAAGGAATGCAACATCTGTTATTAATATGCATTTAATCAGGGTATGGCAGATAGGGCACAAGCTGTTTGGAAAAGATGAGATAGAAGTGACACAGACACACGCACACTGTATTTTTTATACAAATCTATATGTGCATATACATACTCCCTAAAATGCCCTTCTATTTTATGACTAACAGCAAACAATTCACAAAAATTTTGATTTTCTGAGCTAAGAAATGTGTGCAAAAATATTTTTATTGTTCAAACACAAAATTATCACAGAATGTGATTTCCAAAAAGCAGTCAGGAATAAGGTTTGACTATCCTGAGTTATAGTTCACCATTTGCATGGTACTTTACACTCTACTTTTAAAATGAAATATTGTCTCCCTGATTTTGTGATCTAATGACCGCCTCAAAAGCAATACAAAGCTGCACAAACTGCCATGTCATCACTATGTAGCACTACTGTTTTGAATTATTATGTATGTCATAACCTAGAGGCAGCTCACAGTATTATTGTTCAGGTCACCTACTACAAGCTAAAGCACATTACCCAGTAACTAACATTATGTTCATGTTCCATCATTTATTAAAATAGTTTTCCACACTTCTCCATGCGAAGATCAATTTAATTTGCTTAAAAAAAAAAGCAGTTTAAAATAGAAAACAAAATGTCCAGCAGTTGGAAATCAAACCCAAGTAAACAATGTGATACTTGACTATGAAGGTAACTATTAAAATGTGGTAACTACGGAAATTTAATTTCTCACAATTTAAATCTTTAAAGTAAAAGCTGTGCACACTTTGGAAACATATCTGTTTGTGGGAATAACCCAATGAAGATCCATGAGCAAAATAGAGAGACAGTCATGAGAGAAGAAGGGATAAATGGCTCTCTCTATCCCAGCTCAGATTTTCCAGGCTTCTTGCAAAACATTTCCTATGAGTATTGATTTTGTTCCTAATGACATTATCTGGACTTGAAATCACCTGTGATCTAGAGGTTAGACACAAAGAAGAATATGTTAATATTAGTTGGTTAATATCTAATGTATCCCACAGGATGTGCCCTGATGTGGAAAGATAATGGACTGGAGAAAACCAGGTCAGTGGGAAAAAAGTTCAACCCCCTGTGTCAGAGAGAGGTGGCTCACAAGGTCTCAGGAGTCCCTCTGAAGTTTGTGTAATCCCTTCACAAAGGCCAGAAGCCCTGGGATTATGTCCAAAGGCCTGAGTTACATTTTGGAAGCTGATTTCCCCAAATTTCCATCTTTACAAGCAAAGAAGAGAAAAGTTATTCTCCTGCAACCTACAAGCCCCTTCTCTCCTGAACAGAACAGTTCTGGGATACTGGATGAAATTTAGCTCCTGGGAATGCTTCTTTTGGCACTTCATTTCACTTCTAAGCAGAGTCCAAGATGGCAGAATTTTCCAGTTTCATTAACTCTGCTAGCCTCTCTGGCTGATGAGTTTAAGGGCTTGCATTGTTAAGAGCAATTGTTCAGTCTGGGTCTGTATTGTTCAAACAATGTCTGTATTGTTGGGAGCAATATTGCTCAGAGTAAGCAAATGTTGCATCGACCTCAGAGGAAGTCTGGAAAATACTCTTTTGGATGAACTGCAATTTTATATGTATGAACTCTATGTCCAGAGTTTTTTTCTTGTTCCAAATTTGGTTTACCATGATGGGTTATTGTGGTGGCGTAAGGCTGAGGAGGAGCCAAAACACATGACTCCTGCTAGAGATGTTTCTCTGTTAACGTCCTCATTTGGACATTTGCTGCCTACATGCAGGCCCTGATCCTTGTCTGCAGGGAGCAGCTTGGCAGCCTTGCTCTCTGGCTACTGCTTAGCCTCACCCAGTCAGATGTTTGGCATCTGTGACTCAGCCACCCATCTGCCAGCATACTTACACACAGAAGGAAGGTCCAAAAAGATAGATTCCCTTGGGTTTCCCTAGAAACGTAGTTGCAGAAGATCAGTATAGGATGCTGCTGCCTGAGTAGAAGTAGTGAGAAGAGGGAGGGCAATATTGTGGTTGTGATTCAGAACCCAAGAGATCTAGCACTAATTTAGCTCCTCTGCTGCTCCCTGAGCAGCTTCAAGAAAGTCACGTAGTATCTCCAGGCTTTGGCTCTCCATCAGTATGTTGAGTTAGCACTTCTACTTTCTTAAAATTTGCCAAGACCTGGTTTCTGAAATTGTACGGCTTTATGTAAAACTAAAGTGAAATAATGTAATTATAGAGAGTGTATATTAATTACATAGTCTCTTCATGTTATTTAACTGTGTGATTTAAAGGAAAATATTTGAATGTATTTTAATTAGCTACAAAATGCCATATCCAGCATGTTGTCTAAGCACAATGACATTCAGATGAAAAATGGGCCAATTTAAAATATACTAAAATTAACAACCCAGAAACAAGTCATAGAATGTGACCCTTAGAGGATCAAAATAGCAATGAACAGAATAACCACTGAAATTTTTAAACTACCTCATAGCACCTCCAAAAAGTGACCAAATTTTATTTGGGGACAGACAGTCAGTGAGGTTTGTACATGAACATTGCCTTCCATATGTTGTTTTCAAATGTTAAATTCTTAAGGCCTCCAACTGGTTGAGCTGCCTGGTGCAAAGGAATTAAACCAGCTAGTGTCTGGCTTCAACAGGTAAGTAGATTTCATTTCAGATTTAATGTTAGTATGTTCTGTTCATGTAGTCAATATATGGCAGGAGCACTGGTCAGAGTAGGAACAGCCATGCTGACTCAGACCAATATCCTTTTCCAAGAGCAAGGGGAATCCTAGAGGGCCACCATGGGAGGTATTTCTCCCAAATATTCTTCTGACCTCCAGCTATTTCACCTCAGGGAATTTTCTGAGACAAATATCATACTGAACCATACTAATTTGAAGAGTCTGTTACGAAGTAAGATGGGCAACAGAGCCAGGTACATACAATGTGTATGCAGCAGTTCAGAGATTGTTGGAGGTGGGAGGCTAAATAATCTGCTTGGGGGTCTTCTTTGTGCTGTTCTAGATTGCCTGCTTGGCTTCCAAACCCACCACCCTCCATTGCTTTGTAAAGCTGATTGTGATTTCTGCTCCCTACTCATGCTGGCATTAACAAAGAGAGTTGTTTGAGTAAATGCAGATAAACTGCAGATAACTGTTAGACTGCCAGTTATAAAAGCCTGTCCAACAACAATGCCTCAAGGACAAACAATCAGAATACCATACTGAACAGTAAAGAATGAACCACTTCCTACTCAGAACAATTTGTAGTCCCAAAGTATCTGTTTGTAGATCTGCTGCCCTTAAATTTGTTTAATACCCTTTTAGGCCTGCTGATACTTCCTGCCTTCACAAACTCCTGTGACAAAAAGTTCCAGAAGTTCACTACCCTTTGTATAAAAAATGTACTTTATTTCAGAGCTGTTTCATACTAACCTTCTGCTAATTCAGCCAGTGCCTGCTGTTACAGTTCTGTGGACTATGCTGAAAAATGTTTTGTATTCTTTTTAACCACTTTATAAACCTCATGAATATATCATTCAGCCTCCTACTTTCCAAATTTAAATGTCCCAGTGTTTTTAATATCCTACTGTATGGCAGCTACTTCATCCTCCTGATCGTTTTAAGAGCCTTCCTCTGTGCTTTATTTATCCCCTGCTCCCTGTAGAGGTGAAGACCAGGACTACACACCTTATACAAAATGCAGGTGCAACAAAGTTTTCAGCATTGGCAAAATGATGCCCAGGAAATTGTTCTCCATGCCCTTTCTGGTGACACAGTGCACTCCAATGCTTCTCTTTAGGCTGCTTCTGCACACTAAGCCAATTTCAGAGAGCTGACTCCAAATGTTTGAGTTGCACATTGAGTTGCTGAATTTAGACCTGAAAACCGCATCTGTACACATGATACACATAATTTCTACTTCAAAGAGTTACAGAATTGCAGAATGGTAAGGTTGGACACCACCTAGTCCAACATCCCTTCTCAGGCAGGGTCCCATAGAGCACCTTGCACAGAATTGTGCCCAGATGGCTTTTGAATGTCTCCACAGCATCTCTGGGCAACCTGTTCTAGTGCTCAGTCACCTGCATAGTAAAGAAGTTCTTCCTTATATTCAGGTGGAACTTCCTGTGTTCCACTTTTTTCCTGTTGCTTCTTGTCCTATTGCTCAAGCACAGCCTGGCTCCATCCTCTTGGCATGCTCTCTTCAGATGCTTGTATGCATTGATAAGACCCCCTCTCAGTTTTCTCCAGGCTAAACAGGCCCAACTCTCTCAGCCTTTCCTCATAATTGAGGTGATACAGCCCCCAAATCATCTTCGTAGCCCTGTACTTAAACGTATCACCTTTTGTTTTTCCATACTGAAAATCACTCACCACATTTTGCCCACCCACTGAGCATTTTAGTAGGTGAAAGGTCTTAGTATCATTGCCAGACTTGGAGATTTCAGTATGTTGTTGTATAACCATGTTCCTCTCATCAAATCACTGATAGAGATGTGAATTAAGCCACTCCAAAGAGCACATCCCAAGGGACACTACTGCTGAAACACCACTTCCTCTTGTCTAACCAATTTTAATTCCATAATAGCACCTTTACGACAGTTCTGTGGTGATTTAATTTCTATTATTGTCAGGATCTGAGGGCAGAAATAAGCCTTAATTGCCCTGACCATCCTCTCCTGGGGCCACATCCACACCTATAGCTGAGAGCCCAGGGGTTTCAGTTCAGCTTTTTTAAAAATGTTTTTCATGGTTTTAGCATGAGACTTTTTGGGGTATCCTTGTCTGAGGGTAAAGCAAGAAAGATTTCTGGGTGATGGGCAGAGACTGGAAAAGCTGAATAAAAACTTCAAGGGGAAAAAAAGTAATGAAAACAGCAGGGTAACTGAAGTATTTCTAAAAATGTTTAGCTTTTGGAATAATTTTAGTCATTTCCCTAATGGCTGTTTATACTGCCAACATTGCTAATATCCACTACACTATTGCTTCCTACAGATAAACAAAATTCCACAAAGACAGAGCTACATTAACACTGGTTAGGGTAAACCCTACTCTGAATTTTTTGGCTTATGGACATGTAAACTACTGTACCTTTTCTAGGAACTAAGTTGTTAAAAGACATTGTCCTTAGACACTTTGTCATTGGCTTAGAAGTGAAATATCCTAGAAGGAAGATATGTTGTGGGTTTTTTCTTTTTAATTGTTATCAGCTTGTGATATTTTGTAGCATTGAACTTTCCCTTCTTTTCATAGGCCCCTATATTGTCATTGACATTTCTGTTGAATAATTGACCTTAACAGATTTTTAGGCTTATACTCAAATTTGCTATATGTTCTGAATAGTCACTGATCTCAGGGAAGGATTTTTCTTCATAATTATTCAGGCACTAACAGAAGCCCTTTAAACAGGTCATATCCATAGCTCATGCTCTTACACAGGTAGCATTGAAACTTAGTGTAGTGGTTTGGTCCAAAATACTCGTTACTGTTTATCTTCTGTGAGATAAGAATTAGGAGAAACGCAAAGCAGGCACCAAACTTGAAAGAATATAAAGAGGTTTATTAACAGACCTAAAAGAGGGGAAAAAAATTATACTACACCTTCAGAACTCTTCTCCTCCCCCCACCTTCCTCCCTTCTCCCACTGACAATGTAAAAAGACAACCCTCAAGATGTTCAGTCTGTTTACCACTTCCATAATAACCTTGTTCAGTCCATTTAGGAAGAGGAGTCTCTCTGCTCGCGTGTGAGTCCCTTCCCCCAACTTGCAGCTTTTCCCACAACTGCTTTCGAGGGTCCACTCTTGAAGGTTTTTGTGGTACAATTTTAAGGTTGAGCCGTTCAGAAACAGAAGTTCTCTTCACCCATCTCTGGGAGCATTTCATCTCTAACAACAGATGCCCTTCTCCTTCCCTGGGAGCAAAGGGTCTTCCTCATCTTCATCGTTAGGACTATCTCTGGGAGCATCTCTAGGAACTGAGGTTTTCTCCTTTCCCATTTGGAGCAAAAGTCCTCATCGCTTCCATCTCTCCCTGTCCAAACTTGTCATGAAATTACAGCTGCGTCAGCATCTGCCTATCTCAGCGCAGGTGCTTTTGCTTACGAGCTGAACACTCCACCCCCCCATATCTTCATGGAATTACAACGGGATACTCTATCATAGCTTCACAACAGAATTTCAGCTTTAAGCATCTCCTCTTTCTCTTCCCTCAAGTTTTCAGCTCTTCACAGCAATAAAAGGGTTAATCTCACCTCGGCCTTGCAGCTGGAATGTGGCTAATCGAAGTGGAGAGGGGGGGAGCCGCGCTGCTCCAGCTGCCCAGAGCAGGGCTGTGGGGGGGTTCTGTGGGTGGAACAGGGCCCATTGGCTCCCGGATGGCCGTGGCCCGGGCCGCCGCGCGGC
>NW_008237423.1:289961-296611 GCF_000691975.1 Corvus brachyrhynchos
ACAACTTTAAGTGGCTTAAAGAATTGTCCATATTCAAACTGGCCAGCTGATAGGTTCTATCAGGTCATAGAGGAAGTTGTAAGCATCCCTTGGCAAGGACATCACTTCTGGGACTATGCTTGCTAACCCATGACACTTAGTGATGGGAGAAAAAAAACATGTGATGTGTCAACATGGGCACAGTGTTGGAGCAGAATATACAAGAGGTGGTTAGCATACTCCATTAGTTCCCCTGATTTGAAATCTTCCTATTTATTGCCCATACATTGTGTGGGGTCAAGGTGATAGAAGGTATTTAAAGCATAAACTAAAAACTTCCCTGTTTGTAAGAGTCTGGAAATCTTGGATGACCTACTAGCTCAAAAGCATTTTCGGAAAACAGCATGTTTAAAAATGACTCTTTCTAGCCTCTGGATATCAGTGATGTTCATTGACCCAGATCTACTGACCTTCTTTACTGAGAAGTGTCCAGAATCCTCTATAATTAAGATTCCATGGGTTAAAATTGCATTATTTCTGTTTACGTAAGCTCAGCATCCTGGCACCATGGATATTTCTTACTGGTTTGATATAAACACCATATCTGGAAAAAACCTCATATAATAACAGGCTAGTGACAAAGCCATAAAAAAAACAAGCAATAACCACCAAAATACTTGAAGCATGACATCTTCACTTTTCAAGGAGTGTGAACGTAGCAGCTGGCAGAATTTTATTTACAAAGAAAAGAACAGCAGTGGAAGATTAATTATTGAGGTCATCCTTCTTGAATCCAGTGCAGAATCTGAAGAAGAGTGTCCTTTTTGAAGTCAGCTGTTAGTGAGATTACTAGCTATTACTAGATCCATTACTAAGGATAGCATAAAGTAAGGAAGAAAGCTAAATTCTTATATCCTATCATTTATTTTAAAGTATTTAGAAAATTAGTGAGTTGTGGAAACACTTTACAATATGCAGTCTGCACTGGGTGACCTTAAGATTTTATTGGTAAGACAGAGCAGATGAACAGAAATCATCCTGAAGAAAGGGCCTTATTTCTGTTTTGCACTTCAATAATTTTTCCAGAATCTTTCAGTTTTTTTCCCCCCTAGGTTACCCTTTTCAAGACTTACTCTTTGTTCTCATTTGGACTCTCCCTAATTGATCCACAGTTTTATCAAACTTCAGCACCTTTATCTGGACAAAACACTTCAGCTAAATTCCTGTCATCTGAACCATATGAAAAGGATTTTTTTCTTTATGTGCTTTGCAGATCCCCACTTCTCCACCAGAATGGGATTTTCCTATTGTTTTCAACAACAGAGCATAGATGATCCTTTCAGTTTAGGAATGACCAAAACTTTTGGCTCCTTCCAGAAGAGCTGCTGCCGAATCCAGCCTTTCTCAAGTATGTGCTTCAGCTGCTTACAGGACATTCAGGGTGACCAGAATTGCATCAGTAGTGCCAGTCTGGGAAACGTGGACCATTCCTTTAATTATAAATAGACACATTCTACATTAATCATGTCCTAAGTTTACAAATCCTTTGCCAAAAAAGCAAGGGGCATGCTCAAAGTCTCATGGAGATGTAGCATGAGCTTCTATGCAAAAGATAAAAGCCCCCGAGACATTAAAGATGAACGAGACTATCACAGTATGAATTGAAGAGTCCTTAACTTCCACTGACATATTAGTCGTACAACTTTTAATAGCAGGGATGATCATCGTTCCTGGGGACTAAAAGGGTTCAGAACAGACTGTGTAATCAGTCAAGTCCAAATACAGTTTTGTTGTGGTAATAAGCTATGCTCTAGTGCAGGCTTTGGAGTGAATTATAAAACAACTCTCAGGAGCTTGTTTGTGCATAGTACCATGGCCTACACAGCTCCTGTGCATAGAGCTGAGACACAGAAGAGGAAGGATGTCACCTGAGACAGGCACATCAGAGATACTGGAAGTTCATTTGATTGTATGTGTCTGCCTGACTACTCTTTTAAGCAGTTAGGGGCAAATAGGCAGCAAGGGAGCACCATTGTATGTGAAGGTTGGCCAGTTCTGTATGCATGTTTTATTAGCTGCATTCTGAATCGGTCATGAAATTTTAAATAAATATTCTTCTGAATCCCCAGACATGAACAGGTCCATTTTGTAAGACCACATTGACTCTAGATTTATGACCAGAGACAGCATTAGAAATGCAGAGTAAATTAAAAGAGATAATTGAAAGCAAAACAAGAGTTGGTTATCAGAAACAGTGAAGATAAAAACTTTGATTTATATCAGGATGTATGTATGTCAAGAGATGATGAAACAAAACACTTACATATAAGTGACAAATCATAGAAGAAATGTATGACTGTTAAAAAGGACTTTGAGCTTCTCAACTGAGTTTAGAGAAATCAGAGGAGTATCTGTGACCATACACCACAAAGGCAAGTAAAGAGAAAACATTAACCAGTTAAAGTCTGGGGAGAGAGGAAAGTTTTGGGGAGTTATTTTGTTTGGGGTTTCTTTTGGGTTTTGGTTTTGGTTTGTTTTTCTGGTTTTTTTGGTTTTTTTTTGTTTTTTTGGTTTTGTTTTTTTTTTTTTTTTTTGTTTTTTTGTGTTTTTTTTGTTTTTTTGTTTTTTTTTTTTTTTTTTGTTGGTTTTTGTTTGTTTGTTTGGTGGTTTTTTTTTGTTTGATTGGTTTGGTTTGGTTTTGTGGTTTTTTTTTTTCAGTCAATAGTGTTGTAATGTCTGAAGATAAAATAAGAGAAACTGATGGAGGAGACGCAGGAACATTCACTTGATGTGCCTACTACCTGTGGATATACTGCATGATGTTGTCTGATAGACAGAGGGGCTGGGCAGTGGGAGAAGGCCCCTGGTTGCCTTGTCTGGATGCTGCTCTCTGGGACAGGTCCTGGGAGATTTCTCTTGGACTATCTAGGCACACGCATCTGGAGCAGAAGATGGAATGGTCAGTATGGAGCATGAGGGAGGCAGCCAGCGGGAGCCTGTAGTGTTTAGATGTTGGAAGTTTTCTGAGACTTAGGGAACAAACACACATCTTAAAGGTGGTGGGAAGAAGACCTTCCCAGTGGACCCCACACAGGCTGCCGAGTGTTTTTTGCAGCCTAGAGAATCAGGAGAAAGCTGTTGGCCTGAGGGAAGGCTGGTGAAAATGATCTGAATGCCAAAGGACAGCTTTGTTTTCTAACCTCGTATTGTAATCTGTTTCATCTGTTGGATTTGAGTCATTTTGATGTCAAAACTTACTGCTTTTTGGTCTGTGTTTTCAGAAGTCTTGGCTGTAGAGATCTAAACCTTTGCTATTTTTGGCACTCTCCCTGTAAGTGCAGACGGATGCACCTCAATATAGCGGCTGGCTTGCGAGCCTTTCAGAGTCAGCAAGGCCTGGATACGTCCCATTGAACATTCGGCATAAAGCTGAAATAATTAAGGGAAGGAGTAATCTTTCCTAACTGCATTTTACTGAGGAAGCGTACATTCCAGTGGAAACTTCTTCCCTAGGAATGCATTACCTAGGAAGGCACAAGGGAAGCTGGCTGAAGGACCAGCAAAGAGCAGACTGGTTGCTCCTGCTCATCACCCCAGCACCTTGTGAGCCATAGCTTCACCCACTCACATCCCAGGAATTTATCTCCAAGAGGGCAGAAATTAAAATGCCTTTGTGAAACTGTACATGGTTGTGTCATGCTGAAAAAGAAGGTGGTTGGTGATGAGGTTTTTCTTATTGTGAAATGTGTATTACATTGGTACAACAAGATAAACCCACTGTTAGGAATACTGTATCCAGGACACTGGCTCTCATCCAGCATTCTGTGTTTCTGCAATATAGATCAGGTATCTCTAATAAAGTTTTATTAATGCCAGCAAACAGCACTGTGTTTTCTTTCACAACAGAGGCTGTTTACAATCAAGGAGAAACATTTCAGATATTAACTAATTGTAGTGTCTCCTCTTCCTTCGTTTGAAAGCTATTGTTAAAGGAAGAGGAGAAAAGAGCTGAAGTAAGGAGTTCTATGTGTGAGGACAGGACTCTCAGGCTTCTTCCGGCCCTTTTGGGAAGCTGAGTTTCCTATATACAGCCTAAAGGAACAAAAATAGACTGGTATAAGAGAACAACATAACTGAGCCTCTTGGAAAAATGCTTGCTTTAACTAACAGGAAAACTTGTTAGCTAATGTTAAGAGCTACATGGTGGCCACTGTGCAATAGTAGGCTGCAGCTTGTCTTATTTTTTGGAAGAGAGGTGTTTTTCAAGAATAAGAAAACCTATTTTTTTTAAAGAAATACTCTAACCTCTGCTTAGTTACTTATTTACATATGCAGTGTTTACAAGTGTCTCTACATATTCAATATTTCTCATTGCCAGTTGCATATTTAGTGTATACATAGGATTGCTATTGTGAGGTTTCTTCTATTAGTCACTATTGCTCTGTTGTTTTTAGAACTGAAGAATAAAAATGAAATGGATTTCTACCAAACATTAACCAATATAATATTAGTTTCATCATAAAAAGTGGGTTTTTAGTGAAAAAAAATAGATTTTGTGGACCTGTGACTTCAACAAAGAAAGGTTAGTGTCTGGTGAATGAGAAGAACAGAGTTTTACATCATTCACAGCAATCACAACCAGCTTGTAGCTCATGAAAGCACTGCAGGGGATCCCAGCAGATATCCATGGATACTAATAGCAATAACCTTTTAAATGTGTACATTTTCAAAGTTATGTGAGGTTTTATCCTCCTGACAAATGTGATGAAAGTCATGTGGCTAAAGGTCTTGCAATGATGTGAAAATTCAGAAGATTAGGATCATTTGATCAGATGATATGAGAACCATAAGATTAAAGTGTCTGTAATTCCAAGTTCCAAGATAATGGCATTTTTTAAGGCTCTTTATGTCAAGAGACTGTAAATAGCTAGAGGAGTGCAGTGGGCATGGTGTGAGTTCACAGAACACTGTAGTGCTTGGGTGGATGGATCTAGAGGTATGTAAGTAAGACAATGTGAATAGATTTTTGTCTTTTCCCCCACACTTTGCTTTTTTGCCCCTGCATTATGTTGTCATATATTGTAGTACAGCACTCAAATACACAGGTTTTATCCACAGAGTTGAGATAAAGGCTTCTATAATGATCAAGAGTTTTGATGCATCTATCACAATTATAAAGGCCTATTATAAGTAGTCCATCAGTGACTTGTTGTCCTGATTTCACCCCAGCCAGCAGCCAATCCCCACACAGCAGCTCGATCCCAGCAGTGGAATCAGGGAGAAAATTGGAAGGGTAAAAGTGAGAAAACTCATGTGTTGAGATAAAGACACAGTTTAATAGGACAAGCAAAAACTGTGCACACAAGCAAAGCAAAGCAAGGAATTAATTCCCTGCTTCCTATGGGCAGGCAGGTGTTCAGCCATCTCCAGGAGAGCAGGGCCCCATTGTGTCTAATGGTGACTTGGGAAGACAAATGCCATCAGTACAAATGTCCCCCATCTTCCTTTTTTACTCCACTTTATATAATAAGTATGATATCACGTGGTCTGGAATATCGCTTTGGCCAGTTTGGGTCACCTGCCCCGGCTGTGTCTCCTCCCAACATCCCAAGGCCCCCTGCCCCCTTCCCATTATGGCAGTACAAAAAGCAGAGAAGGCCTTGGCTCTGTGTAAGCTCTGCTCAGCAATAACAAAAACATCTCTATATTATCAACCCTGTGTTCAGCACAAATCCAAAATAGACCCCCATACCAGCCACTGTGAAGAAAGTAAACTGTACCCAAACTAAAACCAGTACACCTGTGTATAAAAATGAGGATCCTAAAATACTGCCAGTATTGTAGAATAAAAGAATTACTGATGTACACAAAAGAATGAAGAAGGTGATAAGAAAGTAAGTATTTAGGTAATGCTCACCTCAGCTTTGGCTGTCTGAACTGAGGTGCTCAGGTTAAGGTAGTTTTTTTAGCTTCTAAGAAAAAGCCCATGTCTATATCCAATTAGATGCCCATCTTATCCCATTTTTTGTCTCCATAATTCACTTCTGGAATGCAGCTCTGCCCAGCCTCTTCTCATTAGTTTTCTTCAGGACTTTCTTTATTTTCTTTTCAGTCTGTTAATGGATCTTCTCTTAATATATTTTTTTTAGATTTCTGGACTTTTCTCCCTTCCTTACATTTTTTCTTTCCTTCAGCAGCCTTGCTTTTTTATGCCAGAAGGAAGAGAAATTAGTGACAAATGGGTGAATCCCAGAAGTTTGGTTCCTTATCTGATGTCTCTTACATTATGAACTTTTGTATTTCTAGAATTGGCCTACAAAGTTCATGAGAACAGAAAACTCATGAGAAAAGACTGTCTTGCATGATTTTGAGTGTTTTCCCCTTTTCACTTGGCAAA
The DNA here is from genome assembly GCF_000691975.1 of Corvus brachyrhynchos. Classification (NCBI taxonomy): domain Eukaryota; kingdom Metazoa; phylum Chordata; class Aves; order Passeriformes; family Corvidae; genus Corvus; species Corvus brachyrhynchos. The sequence goes on from NW_008237423.1 coordinate 296,338, forward strand.
GGATACAATTTGAATGGAGGACTTTGGCATTCTTACTTGTAGAAGTTGCCAGAAACTGGAAGCACAAAGACATGCAAAATGAAAATAAATTAGCCAACAGTTTTGAAGCTAAAAATAATTTGGATTTCAGAGTTCAAGTTTTAACAAAAGGTTCGGGGTCAGGAGCTGGAAAATATCTAATTTGATATGGCTTAAATTTATCCATTTATACAGTTTTCTGAAGTTTTACAATTTGGGCCTTGTATTCAACATGGGTCTGAAAGAAAGAAGAGTT
>NW_008237423.1:296622-329151 GCF_000691975.1 Corvus brachyrhynchos
TTCCTGCTGGACTGTGGAACAGTGAGCTCTGTCTCGTGCCCCGGGTGCATTCTTACACCACAGAAGTTATGACCACTACCATAAAGAGGATGCACTGCAAGCAGGCAGATAAAAGAGATTTATTTTCCAGAAAATAGTCTCAAGGAATGCTGGTGGCAGATGCAGGTGCAGAACTCTGTTTAGAAACAGATCACGCAAAACCCATTTTTGGCCTCTAAGAACAAAGCTTTTTAACACTGTTTTTTCTAACAACAACCTTAACTCCAGAAGCTGGAGGCTGACTATAAACCACATGTGGTCAAGAGTTTCAAAGCAAACTGAGTGTTACAGATGTGTGATGAGGTTCATAGTGATGGTAAGTGCCAATGCTTCTAATAGAAGCTGCCTTCAGCCACCTCTTAAAAACCCTAGACTTTATGAGAAACTAAAAGGTGGGTTTTTTCGTGTGATGGAAACTCTAATTTAGTTTTCCACGAGTATTTTTTGTGCCTAAAATAGTGACTTAATGTAAATCTAAAAATATTTGCTATAGGATTGGATAACACCTGATTTTTGTTACTAAAAAGAATGCCTGAAGAAAATATTAAATTTTTTATTGAAGTAATAATTTTATTTTTCAAACATGGAATGAAATAATAGAAAAATTGACATCTCAACACAACTTTGCTGTTATATACTCTCTTTGAACACCACAGAATAGTGAAATACTGCACTCTGCTTACACTTGAGCATTTATCTTTGGATTGAATGCCAGATAATTGCTTCTATTTGTATGGCATTAATTTGAATTTCTAGATGAACTCAGAAAGCAATTTAAAAAAACCAAAACAAAATACAAGAATTCCAAAATACATCTTATAATAAATTTATTGGTAAATGAATAATGTGCCAGAGCAGAAACAAATATGAATTATGGAGCACAGGACAATCTTTCAAAAAAAAAGTCATAAAAACTTAATGTGTCTGGAAGAAAATGAAGTCCAAATGTTTTACATTAAATTTAGGAAACCAGTGCATTTTAATATGACTTACAATTTTTTACTGTAGTTTGTTGTAGTGCACAATATAATTGCTACAGGAAAAGAGAAATATTTCAAAATTTTAAAATAAAAAAAAAAGTAAAATTACGTTATTTGCTGCAAATAAAGCTACTTACTGACCGTAAGATAATTCATACATGGATGCTCATACAAATGCTTAGTATTATTGTGAATAATGTTAAATGGAAAGGCAAAGAATCTGGCAGTTGAAAGCACCACAGCAGCTAAAATAAAGATAAATAAAGTTGATCTTTCTCCAGCCTAAACTAGTAGAATTTAGTAGAAAAAAGCTTTAAGATCTTAGCATGACACTGTAAGTAAGCTGTTACTTACATGAATCTAAAAACTTAGCACAAGGAACACAAGCCCTGAAGTCATATTATGGATCCAAGGACGAAGACCACAAATTTGAGCTGAAGATTCCAAGCTGAATGCCTCTAATTTACCTCTGCATCTTATGTCAATATGCAACTCTATGCAAATACCAGGTGTTTTAGTACACTTTAAAAATCTCACTTACTCCTGAGAATAATTGTGCATAAGCTGTTCAATGATTACTGCTTTTATATGCCGTCATTTAAATATCTAGAATGTTTCACTGCCCTTGGTGCCTTTAGTGACCTTTCCTGATGAACGAGGAGATCAAGGTTTGAGGAGACAAAAGGTGGGGCCAGTCTCAATCAGGGTCTGTTTGCATCAGACAGGGAATATGATAGGAAGGTAATCCATGGAGAAAATGGGCCATTGAGGAGTGATATCCAGGGAAAATAAGGAGCAGGTTATCTTTTATATTCACAGGGCTCTATAGGGCAGAACTAGAGATGCTAAATTGAAAGCTTCCGCATCAGCTTTGGAGAGGAAAGGTAAGACTAAGGACATCTTGGAAGTCTGCCACAGACCTGATTGATAGGAAACAAGGGAAGAGGCCTTCTCCAAACAACCAGTGGAAACCTCCCAGCTGCAGGCACCTGTTTTTATGAGTGGTCTCAGCTGTCCAGACAGCTGCTATGAGGTCAATGTGCCTTCATGCAGACAGCCCAAGGCTGGACTGTGTGGGTGACACATTTCCAATGCAACTGTTAGAGAGGCCTTCCAGGGGTGTTGCTCTGTAGGACTTACTGCCCACAGACTGAGAAGGACTGAAAAATACAGACACTGGTGGCATCTTAAGCTGCAGGGAGCACAAGGCAATGAAGCTCAGGATTTGAAGGAAGTCTGGAAATAAAGCTGCAGAGCTAGGGCTCTAGACTTTCAGAGAACAGATTTGATTATTCAAGGAATTGCTAAGCAAAGTCCTCTGTGAAGCAGCCATGCAGCGGCCGGGTACCCAACAGAGCTGGATGACTCCTTCACAGTGAACTCACTGATGGATCAAGACATCCTTTTATGTGGGAAAACAAGAAGTTTCAGAACAAGACCAGCTTGCTCAAAAGGGTGCTTCTTGATGAACTGAAATACAAACAGTGAAGGTGTTTGAAACAAAACAGGCCACAAAGGAAGAATATAAAAGGATCACTAAGGTACTTGGGGACAAAATCAGGAAAGTCAAAACCCTAAAGCTAAAAATAGCTTCATTATATTGAGCAAGAAGGACAAATTGTAAAGGAAAGATTTGGGGCTGCTGGTGTATAAGAGACAACACAGTGTGGATTATATGGAAAAAGCTGAAGCATTTAGGGCCTTTTTCACGTTTCATATCACAGGCAGAGCCTTCTCCCTGATCCCTGCAGGTATCAGAACAGTTTGGGAAGGAGGCATTGCTGTGTGAACAAGCCAGAAACCGCTTCATCCGGACATATTCATATTCCTGGTACTGACCTAAAGGTGCTGGAAAAGTTGGCTGCTGTAGTTGCCTTCCTGGCTGCTGTGATTCCAAGGCTGCTGTGTATTGTCTGTGAAAAATCATGATGAATGGAAAAAGCAGACAGTCATATTCAAGGATGGCAAAAACTAGGATCTGGAGGGCTGTCATCTGCTGGCTTACCTCAGTCCCTGCAAAGATTGTGGTGCACAACCTTCTTTTGGAATCCATTTCTAAACTCAGACGGGACAAGGAGGTAATCAGAAACAGACATCCTAATTGCTTTCTGTAGTGAAATGACTGGTTATGAGAATGAGGGGAGAGGGGTGGATATGCCTTTAGTAAGGTTTCTGACCCCAGACCTCCCATCTGGAAGCTGAGAAAGGATGGGCTAGATGATCAGACCATTGGGTGAGTTGAAATGACTGTGTTCCAGCAGTGGTCAGTAACAAGCAAAGTATTCCAGGGTTGATAATGGAGCTGATGTTCCTCAGTATTTTTATCAGTGACCTGTATCATAAAGCAGAAAGCACTGCTCAGCAAATTTGCAGGCATCATTAAGATAGGAAGGAGTCAGACTGACCCTGAGAAACTTGAGGATTGTGCCAGCATGAATTTCAACAGAAAGAACAAATATCTGCACCTGGAAGACTGGGAACAGGCTGGCTGGGTAGCAACCTTGCTGCAGGAGACCTTGGGAATACAGTGAAGGACAAATAATTACTGACTCATGTAGGTTGAAAAAGTCTCTGGCGGTTGACTTGTTGAATCTTTGGCCATTTGATCAGGTTACTCAAAGCCTTGTCTTACTGTATTTTGAGTATCTCCACACCTCAACTTGATACGGTGTTTATCTACCCTCATGTTAGGAATTTTCCCTTATGTTGAGTTGGAATTTTCTGTGTTTTCCTTCCTGTACCTCAGAGAAGAGTGGCCCTATTCTCTCTACACTCTCCCAGTACACTGTAGGTAGCAATAGCCACAGCCTCTTTCTCCATACTGACCAAACCCAACTCCCTCAGTTTCTCTCTGAACATCCTGTGCTTCAGCCTCCCCACTGCCTTGGTGACTCTCCTACTGGAGTGATCCCAGAGCCGCATGTCTTTCTTGTACTGGAGTGAACCCAAAACAGGACACAGAACATGTGGCCTCACAGAGCTGGAAAGAGGGAATAGTCACTTCCCTTGACTGTTGGCTAAACTCTTTAAATACAGCCCAAAAGCTGGCTGTCTTCCTTTGCTGCATGTGCACATTACTGACTCATTATCAGTTTCTTTTCCGCAGGGACACCAGAGGATTTTCTGAAAAACTACTGGAATAGCAAACAAAAGTGCACTGCCATTATGAACAAGGAGAAGTGGATAATGGGCTACTACACACATTAGGAAGGTGTGGTCAAACAATTGGAGGAATTTATTATAACCCTCTTCACGGCTCTGGTGAGACTACATCTGGAATGCAGCAACCTGTTTTAAGTACCCGTTTCAAGTGGATGTTGAGAAATGGCAAGAGTCTGAAGGAAGCATTCTTCAGTGGTCAGGGATTTTGAACAGAGTGCCTTTGCAAAGGGGTTAGGACAGCTGGCTCATTCAGCGTGGAAAAGGGGAGCTAAGGGATAGTCTGGCAGCAGCCTACAAATACTTGAATGACAGTTGTAAAGGTCTGGATCTTACATCTTTATAGTAGTGGCAGATGATATGAGACAACAGCACAGAATTCAGTTTGAGAGGTTGGAGAAACAGGCCTAGATTACCCAGAGAGCTGATGGAGTTTCCATTCAGGGGGTTTTCAAGTCTTGGCTAGACAAAGCTATGCCAGGCATGATCTAGTACGGGCAATTGTTTCTCTCTGAGTGGGATTTTGAGACTTGCAGAGGTTTGTTTCAGGAGCATTTCTGTTTCTGTGATTCGATGCTGTTAGGTAGGAAAACCTCATATGAATAGACTGTGTTGCTCACCAGAAATCGCAGATACTTTTCAAGGTGGCACAGCTTATCAGCTTTCCACTGATAAGCGCCAAGAAGAATGAAATTTTTTTTTAAATTTGAACTTTTCTGTAGTGATTATCATGTTGATTTTGACCTTCCTGTGTAAACTCTCTCGTTCTCTTTAGCTAGAAATTAAAGCATTTACCATAGAGTACCTAAAAGTGATAGAGAATTAATGACTATTCTTCTCAAAGAAGGATGAAAAGCCTTTTGTTACTATTTCTTCACTTCTTTCACAGAGGTTAGTGTTCTAAAATGGAAGATGGTTAGGAAGGTATATTTGCTTGGAAATTCTGGTGAATATTAAGAAGTTAGTAGTAAGGACTATTGGTGTGGCGACTGTATTTCCCAAGGAACCTCACTGCCAATTTAGACAAGTGCAAAAACTGTCTGTGAAAGAATCCAGACATTTCAAGCAATGCAACAAAATTCATTAATTTATTCTTCATACAGCTGTTAGTACCAAGGTATCACTAGAGAAAGAAGCCTATATCTTAGTTTGCATTAGCTTAGTAATGTTGTTAGTATACTTATGTTAGCCTATGTTCAGTAGATTCATACCTGTTCACCTCAAATACTGATCCAAATAAAGGATCTCCTCGCTCCTTTATGCGTCATGCTTACATATGAATGCATTCTCCTGGCATAAGAATTGCAAGAAATGCTGGAAAAAGGATTCTTTTTTTTTTTTTTTTTTTAAGTTATGGAGTTCAGTACAAGTAGGGCAAAAGAGTTCATGCCTGGTATTCCTTATTTTGAATGAGCAGGAAGCATGACCTGAGCTGCTTTGTTTATACGTGTTGGCCAATAAAGCAGATGCTGGAGGGGGAACCTGGTGTTGTTGACAGCATTAAACAGCTTGCTCGCTGCAGTGAAAAGTGGACGTTGAAGTTATGAATTGTGTTATTCCTATTGAGGTAAAAATAAGGCATGACTGCCTGCTCAGAACTTTGACATAATAGAATTTTAATTGTTCTCATTATGGAAGTTTTATTAAGTGCACATATTTAAGTGAAGTTTTTGCCAGGATACTAATAGCTTTTTCAAGCTGATCAAGCAGTTGGAATTTTTTGAAATATTATGGTCTATGATGTTTATTGGAGTCAGACAAAGGGACTGAGGGTTTCCAGAACTTCTACCCCTCTAGTTCCAAACAGCAGGTTAATTTTTAAATGCTTAAGTAGCATTCACATCTAGACCAAAAATAATGTAACATTGGAATAAAAGCAAATAAGAATTTCTTTGTAAAGAGAAAGCTTAACCAAAGAGCTGCATGCCATTTGGAATGCAGATTTAAAGTTAATCACTGATCTGTTTAGATTGGAGTAATTTAAGGAATGGGAAATTTCAAAATGCTTTGGATTAGTCAATATTGTTGAAGAGGTGACCGGGCAGAGCATAAAGCCTGTGTGTCAATAGCCAGAAAATCATTACTTTGTGATTCTTCCTGAGCCTAGAAAAGGCTTCCACACTATAAATCATAAAAATTTCTTTTTCCTGTCATACTTAAGTCTCCAGGCCTTTAGTTCAATATTTTCCCAATAAAAATGACAAATGTTCGGTTGTGTACAGTGTATGACCCCCAGTTCTACAAATACATATGAACTGCATATTCTGCTTATGAAGAGTCCTAAATCAATGGAAATATTTTTCCATGTGAAATTAATTATGCACATAAGTGGGAGATCAAGGCCTGAGCAGTGTGTTTGCTTTCTTTCGTCTGTATTATGTTAGAGTCCTGCCATGGGAAAACCCTGAGACGTTTTTCAAGGAAATCTAGTTCAGAAAGTAGTCCTGTTTCAAGGATTGGGGTGAAGTCAAATACAGGCTCTCATAAGTATCTTGGGAAAAATTTCCCTTAACTAAAGGCTAAGAAAGGAAGAAGCTGCCAAGAGAGTTCAAACTGGGAACAGGTCCATAATGGTCCTTTTATAGCATAACTACCTGGATGGATGTAATTGACTGTCTACAGAATCCAAGGTATGCAGAATACAATCCAGAAATGTCGAATGACCTGACTTCTGCAGAACTTCTAACAAAGACAAATGGTGCAGAGCGTAGTCTGACCTCTGTCTCAATTAAGGAACTGTGATAAACGCGCAGAGGCTCTGATTGCAATTTTTTAGCCCAAGATCTGCACAACCTCCTAATTGGTGGTGCCCAGAAGGTAAAACTCTTGCTCTCTTTATGGGATTAGCAGTACTAGTGCAGTTATGGAAGTTCTCTTTTGTTTTATTTTGCAAGTTGATAATGTTCTCTGAACCAATGAGAAGTTGCTTTTTAGGTAGACAGAATATGGTCACTAGAGATTTTGAGAAGTGTTTTCCATGAATTTGAAGAATGTTTTGAAGCTGGTGAGAAAAAGAAACAAATGGATGTCTGCAACAGAACTTTATTTATCCTTCTTATTGCCACATGGTTGAATATACCAGGTTCCTGCTGTATTATAAAGCCCTGTCTCCTAGTTTTGTGCTAAGTCTTCGTGCATTAGCCTTTTTCTTAATCTCACTTCAGATGTGAATAAAAATAATAGACTGTGACTTTTTTTGTGTCATCTAGCAGCCAAATCAAGGAAATAAGAGGAAGGTGATCTTCCTCTCTGTGAGTGATAAATAGAAGTAATAACCCCTTGTTGAATTTTTCTTAAGAAAAATAAGTAATAGAAAGCAGCCCCTGTCCCCATTCCTTGCCCACAGGGTTTGTAACACCAGCACATAGGAGAATCTTGGACACACAGTGATTTGTTGTGATGAGCCAACAGCAACTTCAGAAGAGTTCATCCTAACAGATCTAACTGCTGGCAGCTGTGAGCGCTCCAGCACAACTTCAGGGTGGAGTCTTGTTACTACAGACCCCTACAGGTTCCTGAAATTCTACTGGTAAAATTAATTAAAATTAGGATTCCAATACTGCCCATTTCTTAGAAGACTGGGGAAAATTCTGCACAATGCAAGCAGTTTGTCACAGTCCTTTGTGAAAGAACACTATTTCTGTGAATCTCCTTAGTATAAAATAGCCTTGGTTTAGGGTTTATTATTCAATTTGCTAAGGTTGCCTGAGAAGTAAGAGGTTCTGGTCTGAAGAGTGGCTCTCACGTAATGGTAATGTTGTGTACTTTATTTACACTCCAGGTCCTGCTCTCTGATCAACCTTTATGTCAGTTATGACCACACTGTGGCTTAAACATGCTGTCTGGTGTCTTTTTTCTCTACGTCAGAGCTTCCAAATTTTCCCATTTGGGTCCTGTCATTGTGCAGATGGAAAATATTATCACTGATTGTGACAGCAGCTCCCATCTCTGTTGTGGCCCATACACTCATGAGGAGAGACTTATACTGTGACACTTCTCCATCATCCTTATTGCACATATTTTCTCCTCCACAAACTCACCTGGTTGAATTTTCTGCCACTTGTCTCTCTCCTCATACCACATTTTGAAAGAAATTTGGAAAAGTGTGCTGTAAGTGGTACGGAAAGAAAAAGAAGATACAGAATGCTACTAACCATCAAAGTAGCATCATGGTGGAAATTGAGACCAATTTTTATTCTTGTTCTGTTGTTTTACGGACTGTTTTTTTTGGAAACTGTAAGTAGAATGTTCCTATGAAGATCACCAATTCAGTTTCTGATGGAGATAAAACTTTGAGGGTCTTCACCAAACTAAACCTAAGTTTTAATAAATTTCCCATTCTAAAAATTATTTGGCGGTCCAAAAAAGGAAGTTGGGAAACACGTATTGCTCAACAAACTGTTGAAATAGAATGTTTCATATTAGTGCATTTTGACTTTGGCTGTGTCAGACTGAAGTGTGATACCTCCAACTCATCACAGAAGCCAATACCAACCTGGTGGATAATTGGATAGAGAGACCACCTGGGATTTTCCGGTGCTATAAACACAAGCCAAGGAACTGTTGCTGAACCCTTGGCAAGTATCTGACAATAGAAACCTGATGAGTGGGAAGACTTCAACTGACCCTATTTTCATTCTGAGCTAACAGACCAGAGCTTAAGAAAGTTATTAATTTTTATTAATTTATTTGAACAATGAGGGAACAATAAGAAATTGGGAATATCTTTAATCCTGGAGACATATACGTCAAAGAATACTGACATCTTATGGAATAAAAATAATTAATTGTGTGAGTTATTTTTAGGAATAAGTGGTAATTATGAAGGTGAATTTCATACAGTAATATCAATGAATTCCTATCTGAAGTTGTTGACTCACAAAAGGGTAGGACTACCTTAAGGGACCTTGATATGAAGGCTGACAAGTACCTCAAGAAATTTAGCAAAGAGAAATGCAAAGGTCTGCTCTTGGAGGGAATGAACCCAGGCTGAAGACTGGCTGGTAGGGAGAAACTCTCTAAAAGGTCTGATGATCCTGGTACACTAGAAGCTGAACAGGAGTCCAGAGGATGTTCTTGCAGAGTAAAAGGCTCATCACATCCTCGACTGCAGTAGCTATTTGGTCCAGAACCACAATTAGTCTGCTCCACTCAGCCCTTGTGAGTCCATGCCTGCAGTGTCCAATTTTCAGCTACCCAGTGTTACATCCCCAGAGATAGATTAGCAAGGGATGGTACCCAGTGCAAAGATACCAAGGCGGCTGGGGGGCTGACACATAAAAGGAATGAGGAGCAGCTGAGGGGTTTGGTTGTTTAACTTGGAGAAAATTGACTTTAAATAAAGTCTGCAGGACTGACCTATGTATGAGCAGCTAGATCAATACATGGCCCCTTCTCTCCAGATGAAGACTGAGATTCAGCCCTAAGATGTTTCAGGATGAGATACTTCTACTTGACACTCTGACCTAAATTAAGAAGCTATTATGTATGATTAAATAACTTGTAAGATATTTCTAAAGTATGATTCAATTTCTTATCACTTGTTAAATCATTCTGCAGCAAGAGGAATGAAAGCAGAAATGTCGGTGCCTCAAACCGGTTCACTATCTGGATAACTGAAATTCTGGAAAAAAAAAGGGACTGATTTCATGTTTAAAATGTCTATAAAAGTGCATATACTCCTGTACAGCTAAGATTCATAGAGCTAAGAACAATTCTGTGAATGAGATGTGTTCATGGGGCCTTTGTAGAGGGTTAGCAGCCCCATTTATTGGCATTTGTTGTGGGCCTGGACTCAGGAGCACTTTATGGGCTGGCATGAAGTATGTCAGACCACATTTATTTAATCTGGGAACTAGAAGGCTAGGCAGAATTTTAAGACTAACAAAATGTTTTCAAGACTAACAAAAAAAATCCTACTATTATATTAAATTCATTACAGACAAGCACAACCTTTACTGCAGGAACATGAAAAGTTGGCTCTAAAATTTGGATGTTTCACTTGAACCAACTTTAAAATAAATCAATGCAACAAATGAACCCCTGGTGCTCTATATTTTGGTTCACTCTAAAAAATTATGGGAAGATTGCAGTAAACATCCTTGTTAATTAAAATTTAGCACAGCGTGTGAAATTATATTTCAAAATTTATCGGAGACTAATCCCTGGCAAAATTTCTGTTATTTCCCAACAGTTGACTTCAAGTGGTAGTCCCTGGTCACTGCTTTTTCATCTGAACTCCTAGGTTACTTTTCAAATATGGAAAATTCAACTGATTGGTTTCTGGGTTGCCAAGACCCCAAGTCACAACCCAAACTGTACCCCACAGATGAGGAGTAGGCATTGGACTTGGGGAATCTGAAATAGTTTAGAAAGATCTATGTGGTCTGGTAAGCACAGCCCTGAAATCACTTTTCAAGACCACCTTTGCTGGCCCTTCCACTCATGAGACCTCTAAGTACAGCCTGAAGTACACGAGGCCAAGGTACAGCTGGGCAATATGGACATGGTGGGGTGTGGGGGATTTCAGCCCAGGGAAATGTCTGTCCTTTGCTCACTGTATGAAACGTGGCCAGAGAGCAAGTAGGAAGGACAGTCCCAGCTAGTGCAGCTCCATGCACTGCAAGGCAGTCTGGCTCAAAGTTAATCTCTAATTCTCACTGACTAGGCTTTGCCATGGGCTAAACTCTCCAAGGGACACCTGCAGTGTGTACAACTTTTCTAGGCTCCTTTGATGGATGATGAAAATCCTACAGTCCTGACATACTTTTTGTAGCTCAGGCACACACACATCCTGAATCCCAGCCAGACGGAAGCCTCATCTCACTGGTCTCTTCTGCAGAGACATAATAAGTAGACTATACAACTTCTATAGGTCAAATTTGCAGGAGAGCAAGAGAAGTCTGGCTGTCCTTTAGTAACTGATCTACATGAAACATAAACCCCCCTGAGTCTTATTCATCACTGTAAGGTATTCTTAGGTCCCAAACCAGCATCTTTTTGTGCTATAAAATACCATTCCTGTTCAGTTCATGCACTTTCTTATGAATCATGATCCTCCTTTACTATGAACAACTAGGTCTGACTTGACAGGTCCCACAGTTAAACCGCTTTTCTCTAGTATAAAAATGTGCTCCCCTCCTCCTTCTACATTGCTTTTGCTTGCCTTCTGACATACTGTGTTCTCTGTATTTTAAGTGCTACCAGTAGAACTTTTACTTCAAAGTTCTGCAGATGGGGATTTTTCAGTCCTGAGTACCAGTTTCACTCAGGATTATGGAACAGAAGTTTATCCTAATTATCTCAGCAGCTGATCCCAGATGTTGATCCCACGCACTGTTCCTGTGCCAGCTGGCAGTGAAAACTGCACTGTGGCATCACACCTGACTGGGGAGGAGGACAGGGGAAATGAGGGCTTCTCCTGCACCATGGTAGTTCACTCCATACTCACAGCCATGAGGAGATCCATAAGAAAATATTCTCTTGCTATGCTGAACTCATCCAGACTGCCTCATCCAGAAGCATGTACCCCCAAATCATAAGTGCAGTTCCTTGACATATGTACTGAGGTTCTGTAATACAACATGGATCAAAGAGCTGTAGAACCTGTGCTTGTTGCTTGCAGAACAGCATGTATCTGCTGGGTTGGCTTCATGCCATGCTGGCACAAAATCAGAGCCTGAGTGCCGTTTGCAAAACTGCTCTCAGGGTCTTGTCAGAGCTTTATTGCTTGCTGACAAAGACAGAAGATAAGGTGGCAGGGTACTGCTGAAAAATCCATATTTACAATCTAAATGACAGATTTACTACTGCTGAAATGAAATGCAAAGGTCTCAGGTGAATCTCACTGCAGTGTAGCCATCTCCTATGACTGATGCACAGGGATGAGCAGGGTGAGGCAGGTGTGAAAAGGCATCCAGAGGAGGCAGGGATGTCCAGGTGTGCCGGTGCTTCCACGGAGGGCTGAGCAGAGCCCTGCTGCATGCTCTAAGGCCAGCTGTTGATAAAATCAGCACAGCCACTCCAGCCATACTGCTCAACACAATAAAACTTTTCATTGCGTTCTCTGGGCAGGAAAGCACACTTTTTTCACAGAGTTTCACATAATTGTCCACATACAACCCCAGCACAATAATGACAGGTGTTTCTGGTTTACATGCCATTTGCACTTAAGCGCTTCTGGAATGGATATGCCTGCAAAGAGAAGCTGGCAGCATGCCATCACTTTGAGGTGCTACAAACTCCAGCCCCTTGGAGCTCTCCCCTTCCTTGGCTGAAAAAAGTTGCATGGGGACGCCTCTTTGCAAAATCAACTTCATTGAATATCCTCTACTTCTCAAAGATCCCCAAGTAGTGCCTGTGAAGGCAGGACAGCTATATTTGCATTGGAAGGAACTCTCTAGGACCTCATAGCAGGATTTTATGAAAGCTATTTGAAGTAAGTTTGGTTTAAAACCTCCTGTTCAGGATGCACTGTATTTGCAAGGCAGATGGGTCAGCTCAATTTACTTTGGGTTTCAACACTTGCACACTCTTCTTTCCATGATCTTCTTTCCTTCTCTTTTTTCTACTTTTTTTCCCCTTTTTTCCCCCCTTTTTTCTCTCTAGTGTCATATTACAAACTTTTATTTTTGGAAAGAGGTTTAGGTTCTTAAGCAGAACCATTTTAAGCGCTCTGCAGTGTCTGAGGCACATCTGCATGGGGCTGGCACATACAACACAGGAGGCGAAGACAGATGCTTCCTGATGTGGTTCTGGGGTATGTCACATAGCAAGGACTCTCTAAGGCATCTGTGAGGCCAGTAGGAACTGCTGAAATCCTGTCTTTGGTGCCAGGAGTAGGAGAAATGAAAACTGAGAGCCTTGACCAGGGAGCATGCATGAGTTGGATGGCTGTTGTAGCTTCCTTTTTTAGAGGAATATGGAAGAAAAAGGGGAAAGAAAAAGAACAGAGCAAGTATAAATATATAAACAAATGTGGGTTTGCAAGCTTCCCGCGGCAAAAACAGACTTTCCTGTGCTGGAGACCACCAGGACTTCCAGCTTACTCTTCTTGTGCTATGTACTTGCCATAAGGGCACAGGGCAGTAAGGACTCTCCATTACAGATGCCCTAGACTGCAATCCAGAATCACTGGCAAAAGCATTTAGTACAGACATATAAAATAGCACTCAACAACAGCAAGAAAATAAAGAGATTTTTTTTTTTCCACCCAGAATAAAAATAGCTGGAAAAAAGCCTCTCTGGACCCAGAATGCAACATCCTATTCAGGAAAGCAAAGGAGTAAGGCTAATGGGAAAAAAACCTTACAACTAGTTTACACTTTGTAAATGCTTTGTAAAGGCATCCTTGGTAAAGGATGCTTCTTCAGAGGCTGAGAGGCTACATAAATAGTGTAAAATTAATTAAACACACCAGTCGTCTCACAGCAGCTTCCAACCTGAATTGGAAGGCTTTTATTTTAATCTGTATTTACTTACCATCAGCTGGATATTCTACAAAACACAGAAGCACAGGAGGAAAGGAATTTGCTCTCAGGAGCTGAGAGACAAAAATACATGAATATGTGAAGGATTAGAGTAAAACACCCAAATGAAAGAGTCATTCCATTAGATGTTCTTAGCAAAATATTTTGTATTGTGTGGTGTTTCACTATTTCTCAATTAATTTTTTAGCGGGTAGATGCTCTTGTTTTTGGCTGCACGTTAAAGATAGTGACTTGGTCTCCAAGCAGATTGAACTATAAAAGCTCTTGCACTCTAATAGCAACATCAAACATCTAAAGGGTAAAAAAGAAATAAAAAAATTATCTTTCAGCCTTCAGCTGCTCATTCAATAAGCAACTTCTTTCTAAATCAAACCTTTTAAAGCTCTTTTAAACTCCTCAAGGTTATGGGTAATTATCACCATCTGGGGTGCACCCTCTTGAATGAAAATAAACATAAACTGTGCAGTAGAGCTTTCCCTTTTTAATGATGTGCAATGCAGGCCAGTTATATTTCAGCTGCATCCCAAAAAAGCAGTGAGATCAAATTTTTTTGCAGTTAAGGGCAAGGCATTATTAGAAACGAAGGGTCCTGCTGGAGCTTGCTACTGCCACTTGGATTTCTCACCACCTCCTCACATGCTGTGTTCTGATGCAGCTTATTTTGCTGCCCTTTCTGCTCCAGTGTAGGTGTCACAGCCACCAGAAGCTGATGCAGCAGGAGGCCTGTCATGACCCTTTCAAGAGGAAGGAAGGGTATCTGTAACCTGAAATACATTGCTATCGTTAATTGTGCCTATAATGTTGTTTTCCTCCTTTTCAGATTTAATTTTGGGAAAGGCTTCCTTAGAAAGGAATATTTATGGCTTTTGCCCTAATACATAATGTCCTTTCCTCAAGGCTCTGGATAAATGCTAGAATCTAGATATTCTTTCTTTTCTTCTGAAATCTGAAGTTAAACTGTTGAAAAATCTGTATGTACCATCTAACTCCTGTCATTAATTGGATGAACTATGTACAGTTGTCTTTTAATTAGATATAAAATTTAATCAGAGCCTCAACAATCCATTTTTATCCTCATAAGCTTTCTCTTGAAAAAAGAGAGTGTGTCTTGATTTTTATTACTTTTTTTTTTCTTTTTTTCTTTTTTTTTGTGAAAGTTGGTGATTCCTGAGAGGCAAGAGGGTGTTAGTAGTCTGTAAGTGGGCTTGGAGAATACACCCTCATGTGAGCACTGTGTGGGCTACTAAGTCCAGGACGTGTCAGAAGGACTACTGCCACCTTCATCAGCCGTGCATTTCCTAATTTAGGGCTTCTGCTGCCTCAGGGCAGTGTCTCCCTCCACAGGCACAGTGTATTTGCCAACACCACTTTCAATAAAATTAATACCAACTGGTTCTATCTCTGTGTGATCCTTCACCTATCTATTTCTACTACTGCTCCTCTCCTTAAGGAGCAATATGAATGCTGACTTCTTGGGTTTTTGGTGTTTATGAGTTTTTTTAATAAACTTTTTAATAAAGTTTTGGTTCATGACATGATGCTATGGCAACCATAGTTACAAAAACTAGTTATTTGCTGTGTGAGCAGTTGCTGTGGTTTAACCCCCATCTGACAGCTCAGCACCAGGCAATCCCTGCCATGTGATGGGGGGCAGAATTGGAAGGACCAGTTCTGAAGGGTTGAGAAAAAGACAGTTAAATAAGTTAAAAAAATGAACAAAAAACTCCCACCCCTAAAAAAACCAAAATGGAACAAGTGATGCAAAACCTCACAATTGCAGCCCTGGCAAACTTTCCTTGCAGTTTTTATTGCTGAGCATGATGTCATATGATATGGAATACCCCTTTGATCAGCTGGGGTCAGCTGTCCTGGCTGTGTCAAGTCCCAGCTTCTCGTGCACCACCGGACTACTCACTGGTGAGGTGGTGTGATGGGCAGAAAGGCCCTGACTCTCTGCAAGCCTGCTCAGCAATAACTAAAACATCCCTGTGTTATTGACACTGTTTTCATCACAAATTCAAGCCAGCTCCACAAAAGCTATTATGAAAAAATTATCTCAGCCAACTGCACTCGAACTACAGTCTGCCTCAAAGGTAAAAGGATAACCAAATGAAATGTGATACTGATATTATTAAACATTTTCTGGCCCAATATGAGGTGTGAACAGATCACCTTTATTTCCTTATCATGATCTTGAATCACAGAGGAATAAGGTGACCAGGTTTTTTAGTTGCTTTCTATTTTGTTAGTTTATCTTCTGAGGTGCTTTGTTTGGCACACCTTTAGTCAATATTATATGTATTGCACAGTCTCTCTGTAGATGCATATTTAATATAAAATATTATACATGTAGTAGTATTTAACGAACATCCAAGACTGACCAGAATAGGCCACTATTGTATGTATGATCATTGTTTAAGTGCCTGAAATGCTAAATGGGGTGCTCTGTCAAAGGCGAATTCAGTGCCTAATTTGTCCACTTTATGATCACTCAGTTCTGCACTTCAGGGATCCACCACAAGTAAAAAAATCCTTTAGTAAATGGAAGCCATTTGGTGAATGAATTGGAGACCGCATCAGGGCTGAAACTTCAAATAAGTAAATGTCATTACAGATTTAATTGGGTCCATGTGTGCTGTATCAACAACTTCTAAATAGTGTTTGTTACTGATGAAGAGGAACAGAGCAGGAAATGGTGGCATGCTGAATTAAACTTGAACACTCTAATCAAGACAAGGCATACGTGTAAATTCTGCTCCTTTGATGTATCACTCTCTAGTGTTATTAGTTAAAAAAAATTTGTTTGCTCTATTTCATTGAGGCAACTGATGGGGTTGGATGACGTTTATTTTCTGTGTTCTTGGTAAAAAGGACAAGTAAAGGTTTTATACAGTAATTTCAAGGAAAGGAATGGCTCAAGAAAATTTGCAATGCCACTGAAGGGAAGAAATCCTCCTTGCGTATACAGTGTCTTGGTTAGTGCTGCTGATTAAACCATGTCTTTTACTGTGTCCAAAGAAGGAAATAAATACCAATAATATTTCATAGGAAAAAATGTTTCTATCATAGGAAAAATTAATGCAATATCTGTGATGCTAAACTTAACCTGTGCCTTACCAAGGGAGCTTTGATTGCTTGGAGACATAAAAATACATTCTTTTCTCATTGCATTCACTGATGGGGATAAATTAATGGTTACAGGAAGGTGGCAAAGATACCTCCAGCCAAACATGACTTAATTGTTCCTCTGTAGCTATTAATTTCTAAGATACAGTTGCTAATTGTGTAAAGTTGTGTTAGTTTTTTCCTGCCTTATCAAAGGGCAAAACTGCAGTGCTGCTGGTTTAGAGATGATTTTTTCTTTTATGCAAATTTTCAACTGTTAATCAAAGCAGTAGACTGATCAAGGCCTCCTACTATTTATAATATTTAGGAAACTCTTTCATGCTCATTTTTATAACTCAATGAAGCTCCTGGTAGCATTAAAAAAATCTACTTTTTACATGAATCTGTGATGTCTTAATAAAACAAGCTGCCTGTTTTAGAGTATCATATGATGTTTACAGGCATAATTTTTAACCACAGATACTAAAGCAAAATTTTAAAGACAAGATGATGACCACTAGATCGTATTCTACCTTGTAGCCCTTGGTTGGTTCTGGTCTGCTGGGTGCTCCTATCCATTTGCCACCTTTCTTGTGGAGAGAACAGGAGCAGCTGGTTGAAGAGCAAACCTCCTTGGAGAGCTGAATAGCCCTTGTGTGCCCGTGGCTGTTTACACCTGTGCAGAGACCAGTGACTCACTCCATGTATACATGCATGCATCAAAACCAACACTCCAAGTGCAAAAGCAGAACCAGAATTCTTTCTCAAGCTGTCACATTTCTTTAGGATATTTGTCACATCTCTTTCCAGATCAAATTAGAAAACACACAAGATCTAAGTAATCTTTCCAATCAATCTGTAGTTATATTTTGCATTCTGACTTATCCAAAGTCCCAGGTGATGGCAGCAACTGGCTGGAGAAGCTACTAGGGGAATCGACAGTATATACACATTGGTATTGCTCAGAGGACTGGCTAGGGTTCCTGCTGTCTTGCTCTGCTCCATAAATGGCTCTGTTTACTCTGTTTACTCTCAGAGAAATGGACTTTGCAAAGAACAAAAATATACCCACAAAGCATTCAGCTAGAGCTGGAAAAAGAAGTTCCTTATTATAGAATCATAGAATGTGCAGAGTTGGAAGGCACTCATAAGGATCATAGAGTTCAGCTCCTGCCTCTGCACAGGACAGCCCCAAGAATCTCACCATACACATGACAGCATTGTCCAAATGCATTTTGAAGTCTGCCAGGCTTGGTGCTGTGACCACTTCCCTGAGGAGCCTGTTGCAGTGCTCAGCCTCCCTCTGGATGAAAACTGTTTTTCTAATATCCAACCTAAACCTCCCCTGACTCAGCTTAAGGCCATTTCTTTGAGACCTGTCACTGGGTGCAAGACTGAAGGGATCCATACTTGCCCCTTGATTGCATCAGCTCAGCAAAGCACTTGGGTTAAAATTTGAAATTTCTCTGCTATTTATAATGAATCATACTCCGTTCATTGCAACGTATTCCTGTATGTCCTGCAAACTCAGTGCAGTGTTTCCTAGAGTGTAGTTTTAAAAGGGAATCTCATAGAGAATGCATCGTTATGGGCCACCGTTTCTGAATTCAGCAGACTGAGGCATGAGTAAAAACTGAAAATTTTCACCAAAAACTACAAAACTCCTCAGATGGTAGTAGCACTTCAGATTCAGAACCAAAATCAAATATTGTAGGCTTATCTATGGAATCCTGTAGTCCTCTAAACAGTACTCCAAAAGCCAGGTTTTTAGAGCCAAATATCTTAGGGGGCCTAAACTTTATGGGAAAAGAAACCAGTAAACAACAAAAAAAAATTGTGTAAACAATTGCACATGTTATATATGTATCTGTGTCTACCTGCTAAAGGTGATCTTTCTTTGAGAGGAACTGTCACTGCTATCCATGACTATGGATACAAAATTTAGACCTCCCTTAATATGATACTTTTCAAATATAAACTATCTGGCCACTGGGAAGAAACACATTGGTTTAGAAAGAGTCACGGCAATAACAAGTGAGCAATTGTCCAAGAACCCTCTTTGCAAGACAAAACAATGCCAAGACTATTCCAGTAATATTGCACCAGAATTCAAATCATTCCAATAGTGAAGACTACGTTTCCAACAGCAGCAGACGATTCTGGTGCTAGAGTCAAGAAAGTTTATCCTTTCTCAGCTGAGAGAGACCAAAGAGTTCTCAGTTGTAAGGCTGAAATTATCCACTGATCATGAAACTTTGAGCACCGTGACTGCAGAGTACCTTTAATCTCAGCCTGAGGTGTTAGGGAGAGCTTTCAAGTGTTGACATGTTTATCTGAATCTTCAGAGAACATTATTCAGAAAATCAAACTGGTAATCCCATCAGATAAACCTTTTGAAAACTTTTTAATACTTATACTTCTTGTTGAAGTAAAAAGACATGGGCAGATCCAAAGACCAAAAGCAGTAATTGGGAGCCAGTGTTCATCAATGCCTTCAAAGGACTTTGGATCAAACTCATTGTGACAGCAGGCTTTCTCCTGGTATTTTAATACTTCTATACTCAGCTTTATCCAAAGAAGGCAGTGAACTGAAAGGTAAAAGTAAAGCAAATGTTTTTCTGATCTTGAAGGGAATCTGAAGAAGAGTGTAATTGACAAAGAGAATCAGTTCTGACGTGAGTAGGCAAGTGTGAGAAAAGAGAAGATGTAAAGGGAACAGATGCATGACCAGTGGAAAGTAAAGGATAATAAAAGCAAAGTGCCTCTGCTGCAGATCAAGCTCCCAAGGCAGTGTTCACTCCAGATCTGTTCCTTTCTGTGTCTGGAAGTAATTCTGAAGTGTGCACACATATGGTGCCGTATGTTGTGCAAGCCCAAATGTGTCTAGGGAATGGTTTAGTGTGATTGTCTCCATAGAAAAAAACAAAACCGCAAAAAAACCTAAAATCAACATTACTTATTTTAATCTTTTTTATAAACCAACCTGTCAGATGTGGAAAATTAACTATTTATATGTAATTTATGCAGTGTTCAGAACAACTGTGTACCAGTAAGATCATCTGTAGATGTATTTCATGACAGTGATGCTGCCAGTTACTCATTTATGAAGGTACCAAGAAAATAATTCATTGGTGAAAATTCTTGGAGTGAAATAGAAAACATATAGATAATTATAATGGCATTTTTCAGCAGAAATATTACATATCTTTTCCACAATTCACAAAACTTTTTAAAAACCACATAATGTGTTTCCTTTGCTTTCTAGCTATTCAGCACAAATGTGGTTGTCTATTCCATTCTAGTTAGCTACCTCCTTGGAAACCTACTGTGGAAAGCTAAAAAAGGATGTAATCGATATCCCCACGTTCTGAATCCTCGGCCCTTACACAGTTGAAATATTTAAGATGTGTTTTGAACCTGGTTCTCTTTTGGAGTTGCAGTAGGAAGAGAAAACCCTTTGAGACTTAATTACTGTAAGGACTATCTATCTTTTCCATTTTCAAATATATGCTTACCAACCGCAGTCATGGTTGCTTGTCAGGAAAGGACTATTGCCATATATCATTATGAAATTAAGGTCCATTTTCAAGGCACCATTACAGTGTCACAAAAGCATGAGGGTATACTGGAAGGCAGTGAGATGGTGTTTGCTTCAGACTGTCTGCAGCATCTCTCTTTTCTTCTTTGTCACATTTCTGACGCTACCTGTCTATTTACGTCAGATTGTTCTCTGCTGTTTGTGAGGTGGGGGACAGGAGACAGGAGCCTGTGCAGTGCCCACACAGACTCTGGAAAATCAGAAATGGAAAAGGCTAAGTCAGCTAATTACCCACATCAACTGGTTGTGTTGGATTATAGATGGGAAGTTTATTACACATGTTTATTACACATGTTTTTTTGCAAGGGAACAGGAAGTGGGCCATGTCCCATGCAGAGGCAAGCTGTCATGTGCAAGCATTGCAGACCATCTGACCAAACAGGAGAATCAGTCTGACAGGTTGAGAGGTAGCCCCAGTGTTTTTCCTTGCTGAAGGCAAAGTGCACACCGACAGAAATGGTAACTAGTGGGTGCATCAATCAGAAACCAGAGAGTGGAGGTAATATGCGTGTAATCACAATGAAGTCTAGATTTATTGACCCTTCAACTGATTCACAGGATGGGCCTAATAACACTGAAAGCTACATATGCACAGGGAAATAGCTAGGACGCTTCTCCTGCTTCCTTTCATACATTTTTAAAACAGATTTTTTTTTTTTAAGTAAAAAAGGAAGGTGGAGGTCAGAGCCAAAGTCTGACCTCCCCCACACCCCAATTTGGTATCTGAATGTTAAATCTTGCCCAGTTAAATTCACTCTAATCAATTTTCTCCAAGTCACCTGTAAGTAATACACATAACATAAATCTCTTGGTTACATCCATGCCTGAGGGCTGGAGGAACCTGGGCTCCAAACCTGCCAAAAGTTAATCACTTAAATGTTTTGTTTTTCCACTTGTTAAACTGCGATGATAATAGTGTCTCTGTGGAAAGAAAAATGGCTACAGGACTCAATTTTTGCCTCTGTAGATTCTGTAAATTTATTCAGCTTCCTGTCCTCTGCAGTCTCATCAGCTTCATCTGGAATTACAATCTTCACCTCTTTGCCCCCTCCTCCCCATGCCTCCTCCTTAGCTCTGCTGTGCTTCTCTCCCAGACCCTCTGCCTGCTCTCCTTCCCTGGGGCCAGGATTTCTCATGTCAGCAGTGGGTGGATTTTTTTTGTTTTTTCCCTCCTTTCTTCCCCTATACTCTTTGTATTTCATTTTACATGCTGATTTCCTTCAAGTACCTTTGGGAACCCCCCGACTTGTCACTCATGGAAAATAGATTGCACTGAGAATGAAGCACAGGCTGGGATAGGGCAGCAAATGAAAGACATCTGATGAGGAAAATGCTGGCCCAGAGTCCTGAAGAAACCACAGAGCAGCATTAACGTTTCCATGCAGCTGGCTCAGCAGTGATGTAGTCTCCTACTGGTTAAGCAGCAGTCACTTTGTGCTCTCAGAACACTGTGCTCCACAGGAATGAAGGGAGCAACAGGATAGCAGTGCTATGAAAAACATGTGCTTGCTTTGCTTGTGGTCAGCGCAGGATGCACAAAGCACATCTCCAAAAATTTCCTCTGCAATGCCTTCTCCTGGTCCATCTGAAGAGAAAACACAGCCAGCAGTAGTTCAGAAGAGAATGATGACCCCAGGGTATCTCCAGAGGCAAGGAACACAACTGTAGCTGCCGAGCCTGTGTTGCCACCAGCACCTTTGTGGTGGTGAATGTTCCGTGGTAATTATGATAATGTAACTCTTTAAACAAGCCACACTGCTGTGAACACCAGCTGAAGGCATATTTACATGCTGACAGATGCAACCTGCAGCCACTTGTGGTTTATAGCCACGGACAAATAGTGTAGACAAGCTGGATCTGATTTTTCTCACTTGATCTCTGTTGAATTAGCAGTATTATGCTGCTGTAAAGGACAGACTTGTAGTGTCTCAACGGGTTTAGTTGAGGACAGTCTGTGTTTAAAGGCAACAGGTCAGCCCATGCTTTGAGCTCTGTGCCTGCACAGGGCCAAATGAAGATGCAAAGCACTCCTTCTCTGCACACTGGCCTTTCCATGTGCTTTGTCTCTGACCCCATGTCCAGGCATACAATGGCAAAGGCAGCTTACCAGTGTCCTGCCTCTCTCAGTTCAAAGGCCAGCAGGACTACACACAGTCATGATTTTAGTGTGGAACAGACACTCCCTGTCATACTTCACAAAACATCTACTCTACCAGGAAATGGTAAAAGGAACCTGAAATGTATTTGTTCTCTTACTGCCAGCAAGTAAAGTCACTGAACCTTTCTAAGGAGGAAAGAATGGAGGGCAAAAGTCTTCAGCTGAAGAGTCAAATAAAGAAGAGCAGAGAGTGCTTGGGGATGTCTGTACTGCTGTGAGCCAAAGCTGATTTAGGATGGTGATGGATTTCATGTTAGGTTGAAGCACAGACAGAAGCATGACTGATATCTTACACAACTTAAAGGCACTGCCTAAATATTATAGTGTTAAAAAAAAAAAAAAATCCAGTGGTTCCATCCCATGGAAATCTTCCATTGTAGAATATTTTGTGCTATTTATCATATTTCTGAAAGTTTTGCTGTTCTGCTGCAGCACTGGAAGTGAAAAAGCACCTTCTGTGCTGCCTCATAATCCTGCCAGGAAGTTTTAAATGCAGCATCTGTTTAAAGCAGCATCAATACAGGAGAAGTAACACTCTAGAATGAAAAAGGTTAAGACTATTTGAACTTATTTGTTTCATGTTTCTTTTCCTTGTTTGAGCTTTTCCTACAAGCTTCTATGCTTTCTTTATTTGCAGCCAACCATAAAACTCTCCAGGTGATCCAAAAGCTCCTCCATGCACACGTTGAGACCTCAGGGAGGATTCCTGCAGGCTCACCATCAAAAACCTGTTTGATTGTATTTGCCAGCTTTCCTGGAATATCACATGCTCACTTTAATTACTTAATTAGAGGACCAAACAAGAACTTACAAGAGAGGTGAACACATATTACTCTCATGGTGTTTAAATATGAGTCACTGATAGTGGCAAAAGACACAGAACAAAATGTGAACATTCAGGCATGCAATTAGCTATCTTGTGGAAAATGACCTCTGATGTTTCACAGCTTCTATTTTCATAATATTTGTTTCACTTTTCTGTCTTTGAGGACAAACAATTTTCACACAGCTGTCAGCATCTGTGAAGTTTTCTCTAAAGATCTAGTGACTATTAAGGCAATATTTTTTATATTTTTGGTTCCTTTTTTTTTTTCCCAAATACATTTTTCTTATAAGAAGGAAACAAACTTACAAAACAAACTTATGACCCACACCATAAAATGGTGCAGGAAGACATGTTCATGATCTAAAGAAATGCTGAGGCAAGCCCTTTTGGCCATTTTTCTGACCCAGAGTTCTCAAAAATTTTGGTCAGAGATGCCAGGAATTATGTGTCAGTTGCAAAGGTCAATAAAAAAATTGCCATGAAAAATTATTTACTTCTGGTGTAGAGAAAAGTACAGACATAAGATGTGCCCATTATTTTTGAAGTGAATAGGTTTAAAATAGGGAAAAAATTGTTACATGGATGTAGTGGAAGATATGGAGGTCAGTTTTTGTCTTCTGCACCACTACAGTAAATACTACCCTATGAGACAGGTTAAATCCAGAATGTATTACTGTTTAGTGTTATCTCAACTTTACTACAAGTTTGTGCAAGTTAAAACTACTTTAAGCTACATTTGGAGATGAAACTGTCTTGATGATTGTTTCTCAAATTCCTACAGTGAATACAGTTCAAAACTTCATTGTGGGTGATGAGTGAGTACAATACAAAACCTCATCATGCCCAGGTCTGAGGTCTACTTGAGAAAGTCATCTACAACAAACCATTTTCCTTTGGAGACTTGATGAGATACACTGTTTTCTGGCATTTGTTTGGTTGTTCTGGTTTTTTTAAAATTTATTTATTCTATCCAGCAAATATAAATGCCAGTTTTAATAATCTGTAAAACTGTGACATAGTATTGTACTGAACTAGTTATAACACTAAAATTTGTGTCCAGATACACTGCTGAATTTCTGGAGTTTCTCATGTCATTTGAATTTTGTGCAGTCTCCACGCAAACCTGGGTATTGTTGGCTATAAAACAAAGAACAGGAAAAAGAATAGAAGAGGGGCTTTAGAATCTTCTGCACTTTTTTTTTCCAGTTTGGGGGTTTTACCCACAGTCACCCTTTGACGTGGGCACAGAACTCTGTTCCCAGGCTCACACAGTTGTTTCTCACTCCTTGCTCTGCAACTTGCACCTTATATCCGTGGTTTATCTGTAGGGATATCTCCAGATAAGTACTTGATAAGTAGGTAGGGGGAATATCTGGCTTATCTCCTGCCCCTGTGGGTCCTGGCCTTCTTATGGGAGATATCTAAGAATCCTCATACAGTCATTTACTGTGCCTGCCATGTCTAGAAGCTGTACCCTTTGGATGAGGGTCATTAACTAACAGCTTAGAGCTTGATGAGCATATTTGTCCTTCCTTACAGTGCTGTGCTGACCTGCACTGCCTAGTCAAGGAGGTGTTCTCAGAGACACTGCTTCAAACGCTGAGAGAGTTGGGGTTTGGCCTGGAGAAGAGGAGATTCCAAGGACACCTTATTGTGGCTTTTCAGTACAGAAGGGGGGCTTTTAAGAAAGACAGGGACAGATTTTTTGGCAGGGTTGTTGCCATGGTTTAAAACTTTAAGAGGGAACATTTAGACTACATACAGGGAAGAAGTATTTTTTGAGTAGGGTGATGAATCACTGGAAGAGACTGCCCACAGATGTGATGTCCTATTAATTTTCTCTGCTCTATATTTTCTTTTCTTCTTTGCCTCTGTTTCATGAGTTCTTTTACTCAGGGTTCGGATTAAAATGCAGGAGACGTAGAGTTGTTCTTCGGATTTAGATGTTTATTATTTCTTATCTATAGTTTATTATTTCTATATCTATAGATACCCAAAATCATCCATCTTGTTACATATATCCCAGAAACCTAAATTTTCTACATCTCTACATATTCCAGCCAGTGATATAACTTTAATTACACAGCAACAATCCCAGTGCTATTACATAATCTGGGAAGCCTTTCCCAAGGCCTCAGGTCAAATGCAGTGTGCTTTTGAAGATCATTGCCTCTCAGCACTGAAAGGCTGAAGTTCTCTGGATTCAGGGTTCCAACAATGTCTCATCCCTGGAAACAATCAATCTGATCTATTTGAAGTTGTCCCTGATCATTGCAGAGGGTTTGGACTGAATGACCTTTAAGGATCCCCTCCAATCCAAACTATTCTATGATCCACGATAAATGCACAAGACCTGGGAATTGCTGCTGTTCATTCAACTTGCATGACTGGTGTGTGGTTTATAGATAAGTTTGTGCTTGAATCCTGAATGGTGCAACTGGAAAATGCCTAATGCACTTTATTAAAGAGCAATGTGAGAGTGTGGAGAGGAGTTGTTTCAAATAATGCTGCTACTTTGGGAGACACAAAAGATAATTCCAAAGGATGAAAAGAAAGGCTCAAAGCCCTACTCAGGATGATGTTAAAGCTGCAACACAAGAGAAACTTTTAAAAGCCAGAGACAGGAGATTGTGATGAAATAATATACAGAAGCAGAGACAGAAAGAAGGGGATTTTAACTCCCATTCCAGTTGGGAAAATGCACTTGACACAAGTGTTGCCCCCTAAACTGAAAACGGCAATCCCATTGTGTTTACCAACGATCCCATCAATTTTTGTTGTGAGCATAAACCATCAAACACTGCTCACAGTAAGGGTAGAAACCTCGATTAGAAAAGGGGGAAAGATTTACCAAATGTCAGCACACTTAAAATAAGTGTTTGGACACCTGACAGAGGCCCCTATCCAACTTTCCACGATCTGACTGGAAATCCTCCTTCCCAATAGATTTTATTGGGATCCAGACTGACACTGTAGAGCAAAACTGGTGCAACCAAGATGGAAAGTTAGGGTTACATCAAAATTCCTGTAATCTGCAGCTTTTTTGGAAAGCTTCGTTCAAGTTTGTAGCCTTCCATTGACATGCACACTGCACACCAGCCAGAAAGGACACTCAGACTTACCAACTTTCTAAATATTTCTTGAAACCTCTGGAATGTTTTGTGGAACTAGGAACTGGAAAAATATAATCGTGGAGCTTCTTGAGAAAAAAAAAAAACCCTGATAATTATTTGAAAGAGCCTAAATTTGGAGTGATTGAGGGTACCGAAAAGTTGCTGAATGGGCAGAACTGCCGGGTGAGGTTCCAGGCAGAGGGACTTGTGCTGGAAATCAGAGCCACACAGCCGAGACTGAAGCTGCCAGGCTCAGCTAAAGTCTGCCTGGGCTCGTAAGGGCTGGTATAGCCATCCACAGTGCCATCTAGTGGGTCTGGGACGGCTTTTAACCATTTTTTGGGCTCCTGGAGCAGCTCTGAGGTAGGCTGACTGAACATGGCACTGATGGCTCTGTAGCTGAAATATCTGGTATATTGATTTTCTCATTGGGACTGTGAAGCATTGCTGCAGAAATAAATATAAGGCAACACACAAGATGTCAGGAGGATCGGAACTTACTGAGAACTGCATGAGACTGAGAAGCAGCCGGGAGAAATACTCTTCGGAACTGTAGGAAATGGCCTTAATAGGGCATATGAGAGGCTTTTTTACCCTCCAAAATGTAGAACAATTTGGCAAAAGCATTTTTATAACTCACCTCCCACCAGCACGTGGTGGGTAGAAGGACAATTTTTTTTCTCTCCCTTGCTTTTTGTTCCCTGACACTGATCTGGGACAGCTGGGTTTGAAGACATTTCTCTTATGACTGTCTGCTCTCTCTTGTTCTTGTAACCAGAGTTTGACTGATCATCATGATGGGTTCAGGAAAGAATTCTTCCACAGCTCTGACTAGGAAGGATCTTTTCATTTTTATTGAAAGTACAAAATTTCTGTTGTGGGAAGATGCCAGGAATATTTTCTAGTGCTCATTTTGTAGTAAAGATCTGGGAATTATTATAAGATGTTGCAAAATATTCTGAGCCTGGTTGTGGACAGGGAACAGACTTGATGATTCATGTAATCTCTTCTAGTCCTTTTCTCGTCTCTGTGAGTGTGTCTGCTCTTCTTTTTCTTCTGAGGAAAGAAGAGCGCAAGCTTTCTTTCCCTGGGTCAGCTGCAGACTGCTTTCTCACTTTGTTTAGCAGTGTGAATAACTGCTGTCCATGAGATAACTCATCCATGTGAACTCACTGGGGCATGCAAAGCCTGACCTTGATTGCTGTGCAGAATGTGTCTAGAGATGGCTTTCAAACCATCATGAATATCTTGTTTGTGCTAAATAGCGGCCTGTCTTTTGAGACTAGTGGGATGCAAGTGCTCATGTTCCCTGCAATAAAAGTTGCCTTACAAATCAGATCATAGTTTTCTTAGTATATGTGTGGAGGATCCTATAAGCAGATGGAGCAAGAAACAATGGCACATCAAAGGTACTTGAGGCAGACAAATGGTGAAAGAAACAAGTGAAGACATCAACTTTGTGAAGGAAATACTTTTTTTTGAGCTTTAATATGGCCTCAGCTTTACCTTTCCTGTGTTACTGCCTGCATCTGCCATTTCTTTCTTAAGTATTTGAAGGAACCAGACAAAGATGGTCATTGTGTAAACATGTGCATAGCTATTTCTGTTGATTTTCTTCCTTAGCAAGCATACATTTTGTTCTTAATATAGCTGCAAGTAGAGGAACCTACTTTTTCCAAATAAAGAATACAGATTTACCAAACACAGAGTATCTAGTGTGACTTGATTCCCATACTTCTGGTTTTAGATTCCAATTTTGTTAAACTGACATGAGAATGCAATTAATTTGAATTAATTTTATGAAGAACATTGAAACAAGGACATAAATTCAAGAGAACAAAAATGAAAATCAGCTCGAACACTTTATCTTCTCGTGGCAAAGGTTCCCTGTATACCAGTAGCAATTCTCTATAAGTCCTAAAAGAAGACTAGATCTCTCCAGTAAGGCCTTCAGTTGCAAGTGATTAAGCAGACATTACAACCTTATAGCAAATCTGAAGTCCCGTGACAGCTGTGGAAAGTACGAATCCAAGTCACAAAGGGAGGTTAATAGGACATAGGACTAAATATCTATAACTGCTAATCAGTAAGTAAGCCAATAATTAAATAACACATTGTGGTAAACTATGAACTCCAATTAACCAATTAGCACTTTGTGTTCTGATGCAGAAAAAAATTCAGCATAATTCTGAGCATGTGCCTGGTCCCTTTGAAGTAAATGGAAAAGCTAATTGGGGTCAGAGCCTCAAAATGGGGATTGTCCATTTATTCACTTCATTACCCCCTACAGCTCGTGGCTCTCTGCCAGGCCATGTGCATGCACAGCCAGTGGGCTGTTTTCACCCCCTTTCATTCTTTTGGGTTCTTCCCCTCCTGTTCCTTAGCATGCCTATCTTTGGTGCTCTCACACTCCCCTTTCCTCACCCAGAACTGTCCTCATCTCCTCTCTTCCCTGAGTTATCATACGAGTATCTCCACACAAGCAAATACCAGCCATCAGTGGCCTGGAGAACCAATTGCTCAGTGGCTCTTATACCTGTCTCCACACAGGAAATTACTGATGATCAGTGTATTGGGTCTGGGTCAAGTTCATTTTTCCACAGCAGCCCTCCCTGTGCTGTGCTGTGCATTGGTAGCTGGAAAGGTGTTGATAACCCACCAGTGTTTTTGCTACTGCTGAGCAGTGCTGGCACAGCATCAGCACTTTCTCTCTAACAGTGTCCCCCCACCATCAAGGGAGTGGGCGAAATTCTGGGAGGGGAACTCAGCTAGGACAGCTGACCTAAATTAACCAAAGGGATATTCCATACCTATGACATCAGCTCAGACATAAAAGCTACAATGTTTACCTTCTGGAGCAACCTCTATGTGTGCTGAGGTCCTGCTTCCCGGGAAGTCCCTGGCTGAACATTGCTCTCTGATGGGAAGTAGAGATTAACTTTTTTTCCCTTTGCTTTTCCTTTTTTCCCTTTCCCTTTCCTTTTGTTTTTTCTTGCTTTAGTAAACTGCCTTATCTCAACCTACTAGTTGTTTTCCATCTTCTTTTTCTCTCCCCTGTCATTTTGGGGACGGTAGTGATAGAGCAGCTTGGTGGGTGCCTGGCATCCAGCCAAGGCCAACCCACTACAGTTTCCACCCTCACCTATGTGAGTCATATATTTATTATAATTATAATTAAAATCCAAATTCATCACATGACCTTCACTTGGAACAACTAAACCAGCCAAACCAAACAAAACAAAATTTCCCCACAGAAAAACCAAAATAACATTATCACAACACAGTACAAAAATGGACAATTTATTCAAAATTCACCCCTCCTCCCTTCACCACAGCTACAACAAAAATTCCCCATGATCATTCTACTCTCTAATATTGCTTAGTACTTGTTTTGCCCATTACCTCTCCCAATTACCATCCTTATCTCAAAATCGTCATGGTTCCCCAACATTTCCACCAAAAAGTCCATAGCGGGTTTATGCTGGCTGGGTGCCAGGCACCCATCAAAGCCCCTCTCTCACTCCCCTCCACAGCTGGACAGGGGAGACAAAATGTAACAACAGGTCATGAGTTGAGATAAGAACTGGGAGAGAACACTCACCAAATATATTCATGGGCAAAACAGGCTAAAATTAGAGATATTAATCAAATTTATTACAAACAAGATTAGAGCATGATGGTGAGAAGTAAGATAAGACCTTAAAAACATCTTGCCCCCACCCCTCCCTCCTTCCCAGCTCTACCTCCTCCCCCAGCAGCACAGGGAGACAAGCAAGAGTTAAGGTCAGTTCATCACAGGTTGTTTCTCTCCCGTGCTCCACTGTGGGGTCCCTCCCATGGAAGACAGTTCTCCATGAAGTGCTGCAACATGAGCCCATCTCATGAGCAACAGTCCTCCCCAAACTGCTGCAGCGTGGGTCACTCTTCCACAGGCTCCAGTCCTTCAAGGACAGGCTGCTCCTATGGGCGCTTCCTTCTCCACAGGCCTTTTATGGGGTCACAGCCTCCTCTCAGGCCTCCACCTGCTCCAGTGTGGATCTCCCCCACTGGCTGGGGGTGGATTTCTGCACAGGGGTGGATCCCCGTGGATCTCCATGGGCTGCAGGGGCACAGCTGCCTCACCATGGGCTGCACCATGGGCTGCAGAGAAATCCCAGCTCTGGCACCTGGGGCACCTCCTCCCGCTCCTTCTCCACTGACCTTGGAGCCTGCCGAATTGTTCCTCTCACATGTTCCCACTCCTCTCTCCTCTGGCCACAATTATAACTACACAATACTTTTTTCCCCTTTTTTCTTCAATCTGTTATCACAGAGGCATTACCACCATTTCTAATTGGCCCAGCCTTGACCGGGGGCACTTCCATCTTTGGAGCTGCCAGGGGTTGGCTCTGCCGGACACGGAGGAAGCTTCTGGCAGCTTCTCACAGGAGCCACCCCTGTAGCCACCTGCTACCAAAGCTTGGCCATGCAAACCCAATAAAATTTGTTGTTAAATTCTGGTGTTAACATGTTCCCATGGGCAGAAAGACTCAGTACAGACAGAGCTAGACCTGCTCCTGTGGCTACCACCAGGAAACTGTAGTAATTCCATCTAAAGCTGGATTCCCAAGTTTAATTGACTTGGCGATCATTATGTGCAGAACTGGCATAAAACCATTCCAACACCACTAGAAGTACATACAACAAAGTCTGGGAACCACTATCTGGAAAGACCCATATATTTACTGGAGAAAACCACAATCCCTGGATGTCACATGCCTTCCCTCATGAGCCATCAGACACATCTTTCATTTAGGCAGGCACAGAATCAATACTTATTCCAGTAACAGATACCCGACTAATAGGATAGAAATGTCTTGTGTGAGTCATTCACTATCTTTGTTTCTGTAGCTTGATGGTTCAAAAAACCTGCTAAATACCCAGCAGAAAAAAAAAAAAAAAGAGAATGTTAATATTTGTACTGTGTGCAGGAAATCTTTGGTGAATATACGTCTGAAAACCTTCAAGTCCTTTTTCTACAACACAGGCCTTTTGTATTTCATTGTTTTCAGCCTCAAGCACACTCTTCTGCTTTAGAGCTATACTTGTA
This sequence comes from Corvus brachyrhynchos, assembly GCF_000691975.1. Classification (NCBI taxonomy): domain Eukaryota; kingdom Metazoa; phylum Chordata; class Aves; order Passeriformes; family Corvidae; genus Corvus; species Corvus brachyrhynchos. The sequence goes on from NW_008237423.1 coordinate 328,178, forward strand.
TTTTTACATTTATATCTTTATTTAACTCCTTGTTTTCATTTGAATTTTTTCCACGTAATTTTCTTCTTTTTTGCATTTGGCTGTGCACAGCTTTTTCTGAAAGAACATTTTGTACCCCGTCTCTAAGCAGGTTAGTTTCATGAGCATGGCCACTGAAAGGGCTGGGACTGGCAGCATCAGCTCATGGAATTTGTGGATCGCCTCACGTTGCTTTTTGAAAACTTGGAGGGGGATACTTTTAGACCAAAAAGCAGGAAATCATATCCAATTCCTGTGTATATGAGTCATCTTGACAACTCATACTAACTTTTCTGGATACATATTTGGAAGATAATATTTTATTTTTTGCTAACAGCAAATAGCAAATAATTACTTTGAACCATTTATCTTTTTATTTTTTTTCTGTTCCCTGATGCCCGTGCTACATCCCAAGCTTATTTCTTGTTCAAACAGGTGTCCAGTTCCTTTTTCCTTCTTATGAGCAAAGCAACCCAACCAAACAAGGACTGGTTAATGGCTGATTTCTGTCACCACAACTCTTGAGTGGATGGACAGCAGGACAGGGAGTGGGAGAGCAAAGTTCCTCCCACTGTAAGTAACATTCAGATTTGTGACCACTTGAGCAAGCTGAATGTACATAAGTCTATAAGACCTGATTAAATGCATCCCAGAATCCTGATGGAATTGTCTGATATAGCTGCCAAGCCCCTCTCCATGATATTTGAAAAGTCATGGCAATCAGGTGACCACAAAAGGGGAAACATTGCACCCATCTTTAAAATGGGTAAAAAGAAAGACCCTGGGAACTACTGACCTGTCAGCCTCCCCTCTGTGCCTGGGAAGGTCATGGAACAGATTCTCCTAGAAGTTGTGCTTAGGCACATGGAGGACAGGGAGGTGATTTGGGACAGCCAGCAAAGCTTCACCAAGGACAAGTCCTGCCTGACCAACACAGTGGCTTTCTATGATGGAGG
>NW_008237423.1:329745-330507 GCF_000691975.1 Corvus brachyrhynchos
CCCTGCTCTGGTGAGACCCCACCTGCACTGCTGCATCCAGCTCTGGGGTCCCCAGCACAGGAAGGACCTGTGGGAGCAGGTCTAGAGAAGGGCCACCAAGATGGTTAGAGGGAAGGAGCACCTCCTATGAGGAAAGGCTGATAGAAGTGGATTTGTTCAGCCTGGAAAAGAAAAGGCTTCAGGGTAACCTAATTGTGGCCTTCTAGTACCTGAAGAAAAAAAGATGGAGAGAGAGAGACTTTTTACAAGGGCATAAAATGATGGCACAAGGGGGGAATGGCTTCAAACTGAAAGAGAGTAGGTTTAGATCAGATGTTAGGAAAAATATTCTTTATTGTGAGATGGTGAGGCACTGGAACAGGTTTTCCAGGGAAGTTGTGTATGACCCTATCCTGGAAGTGTTCAAGGCCAGGTTGGGTGGGGCCCTAAACAACCTGGTCTAGAGGAAGGTGTCCCTGCCCATGGCAGGGGGGTTGGAACACTATGATCTTTAAAGTCCCTTCCGACCCAGGCCATTCTATATGATTGTATAAAGAATTCCCTCACTAGAAGGAAAGGTATGTGCATGCCTATATCAAACCAGGAGCCCCGTGGAAAAGAAGTATATATGGACAGATTCGTGGTAGATATTTCAGGGATGTTTATTTCTCCAGCCGCATGGCCGGGGCTCTGCTCAGGAACTCCGCAGTCATGGGACCCCAGGGTCCTTGGCCACCCCGGGGAACACAAACCAACCAATGGGAAATGAGGCTGACCAGGGGC
>NW_008237423.1:331722-332043 GCF_000691975.1 Corvus brachyrhynchos
AATGGGACCATACAAATGCTCCTCAAGAGCTTCCCTGATTATAAGGTATGCACGGAAAGCTTCTCTTTGATCCCATACTTTATCCCATATCTCGTCCCAGAAACACCCCTCACAAGATACAGGAGGTTCGATATCAAAAAGTAAGTCTCGAGAAATATAGGAGAACCTTTTGAAAAGCCAGATGAAGAAATGTTCTAGATCTCCCGGTTGCATTACTTTTTTGTTTTGTTGTTCAAGGATTCCTTTTACTTCTAGATACATTTTTTTCTGTGGCTCAGAGAGCCCCATTTCCCACGATTCTTCCATAGTCCAGAGAGAATA
>NW_008237423.1:332274-351665 GCF_000691975.1 Corvus brachyrhynchos
GCATGGCCGGGGCTCTGCTCAGGAACTCCACAGTCACGGGACCCCAGGGTCCTTGGCCACCCCGGGGAACACAAACCAACCAATGGGAAATGAGGCTGACCAGGGGCAGGGAAACCCCGTGTCTCCCCCCCAGGGCCCATCTCCCAGGGCTCCATGGCAGGGGGCGTGACCCCAACACATGCCCACACATACAAAAAAGTGCACTTAAAATCTCTCTCTCGCTCTCTCCTCTCTCTCTTATTCAGATAAATAGTACTTTGATGTTGGGAATGCAGGAAGAGCAAGGTAATCAATATTTAAAATGGTTTTGTTTTGAAACATGCTTGGTTTTTCTGGAAGCTGTCACTTTCTGGACCGGAATTTTCCATTCTGGTCATCTCCTCTTACTTGTACAAATACCAGTTGTTTTGGGCATAAACTTGGAGAAACATAGAATCATAGAATAGTTTGGGTTGGAAGGGACCTCTAAAATTCATCTCATCCACCCCACCATGTGGGATATGCCCAGCCACTGCCCTGGAGGGATGTCTGCTGAGATAAAAGATTTCGCAATCGCCCAGCAGGACTCCCTGGAAAGGAAACTACTTTGGGTCATGGCAAGGAAAGGTAGACCCACAATCCTTTGGGAGACACTATGCAAATCATTCTGTAACCCATTGGTCTGTCCCAGACCCTCTGTAATCCATTGGTCCCCTTGCTGATCCCCTGTATCCCTATAAAAGAAGACCAATTCGCCCCTGTGGGAGAGAGGTCGTCCGTGGCTCTTCCCTTTGCTGGAGGGGACCCATAATAAAGCTACCTTCGTGCGGAACCAGCCACACGGGCCTTCTCGTCTCTCTCTCTGGTCTGGTTTGGCCTGGAGGCTGCCCTGCAGAGCTGAGCTGAAACCACAAGCTGATATCACTAAAGAGCTGACAGCCTCTGCAAGGGCTCCTTGCACCACAATTAGCAGGGACACCTTCAGCCACTAGCTCTGGGATTTTCAGAAAGCCTATCTGGATGCAGAGCATCCAGTAAATAACAGCTGAGTTTGGCAACATACAGGAGGTGTTTCAGAGCTTTCAGAGCAGTCTAAAATTTTCTATGGACAAGAAGAAACAGGAGCAGCATAACTGCATACCCTTAAGCTTATTCTGCTGATCCTTCAAACTCATGTAGTTCTGCCTAAACCATACAGCATTCTATCAATTCCCAGGCATGTTGAGGGTATATGCCAAGTTATCTGTGTATATGTGTTGAATGATCATTAGTCAAAATGGTGGAAATATTTCTGGGAAAATATTTAGAACAGTGTAAAGAAATGTTCCCTTCCACGGATAAGAGATCACTTGCTGATCACTTACTGATAAAAGCAAACAAGCAAACAAACAACAAACAAACAACAAACCTACCAGACAAATATTCTACCTATTCTTTTATCTTCTGCATCTGGGTCCTTTCTACATCAAGGGGGTGTTCTTACCATGCTAAGCCTTTAAAGCATGTTTGCTTTACTCTCTCTATTTTCAGAACTCAGATTTGTTGACTTTGGTTATTTTTCTACCTTTTTTTTCCTTCCCCCCGAAGCTCCCTTTAATGATGTGTTGTCTATATTATTTGTCAGAGCTCTCACTCAGTGTATATCAGCACTTTTGCTTAAATTGACCTTTTCACGCCCTTTTGTCACTTGTACCACAGCCAAACAAAAAGGGTAGAAGGAATGCTGTGACCTGACTGCATTATTTCTTGACAGAGATGGTAACCTCCTTGACATTAGAACACATGCTAAAGAGGGTCCTGAGAGACCTTATTTTTCTATAAGAAGCCAGTCCAGACTCTTGGGCTGCCAGAATATGAAATCAGGGGAAGAATTTGATCTAGGTACTGTCTGCCAAGGATCACTTCCCTCTGCCTGGGGGCTGGTAACATCAGCACTGCTAAAACAGGAGGGACAGGCCTGGGGAGACCGGAAACATATGAAGGAAAAACAGAAACAGCTTTATTTTGTGCCTCATCTTTATTTAGCATCAACTCATATGTGGAAGAGCTTTGTACTTTAAATCATGTTAAAAATAATTGTTATGGTTATAAGAAATGCATTTTCTCATTCAATAAAACAAAAAGAAAGCAAATATCTGATCCCGTGTACCAGGGCAGGATTGACTTTTAATGAACTCTGTAGCTCTCTTGTTAGTTTTTATGCTTAGCTTTGTAACTTTTGACCTTTTCCTGGCATGCCAACAATTTCAATGGTTTATAAAGCTATATCCATAAATAGGGGAGCTTGAAAATTTACATTCCTGGATATACTTTTCAAAGAGGGATGCCTGCGCTCATACGAAGCATACTCATATTTGTTCCTTATCATTAACAAATTTACTTAAATTGGATTTGATATGTGGAGGGCGTTTTATTTTCAGAAAATAAGCGGTTTTCATGAGATATTTGGGATAATTTATGGCCTTGTCTTGTAATACAAACAGACTGTCAAATAACATAGTGGATGAATGTATGATTGAAAACAGAAAGTACAACAACATTATTGTTACAACATTATCTATTCTTTATCTTTTTCAGTAAATTGATTTCTCTGGTAGATACTTGATGAACATAATCCTTTCCTGATAAGTTTTTCCTGATAAGTTGTATTTTTGAGCAAAAGTTTTTCCGGAACAATTGAAAGGACACCACAGGATAGGCAAATGGAATATTTCTTCTATAGATCTCTCAAAATCTGGGCCTAATTTCTGCCACTGTCTTATTCATTTTCTCAGTGTCCTGTTCACCTTCTGATGTTAGTGATATTAGAAATGCAAGAATACCAGTAATGTAGCCATCATTTATCACTGAATAAAACCCAAGCTGTATATTCATCAATGAATTGTTGTGACTTGCTTGCTAGGTAAGTGGAAATGTTTAACACAGTCAGGTGTCCAAATCCTACTCTGTTTCTGAATTGCCTCATTGTTTGCTGATGGCTCACAAGCGGAATGATGGCATGAATGGAACTTGGGGAAGCACCTGTGCTTGAAGAGAATTGATACGAAGATAAGAAAGCAGTGCCAGATCATGCTCCCATAAAAGAGCATTTGTGGCAGATATCCGAAGACTACTGAAAGAAGGGACCTGAGGAAATAAGATTTGTAAACATCTACCAGGTGAACAATGCCTTAGCTGAATTATGAATTCCATGGAAAAGACTGATAATCTCTAGGAAAATAAAGATCATTTTTTTAATAATTAAAGCTAATCTCTATCTGTCTCCTTGCTTGAGTACTTATTTCCTACATTGAGAAGGTCAAAGGAATTAAGGTCGTTTATTGAAATATACACATGAATGAGAAATAAATATTCACACTACAATTTGGAGACTTTCTGCACAGTGGCTGTTTGTCAACATGCCATTTTCTTCTTCTCAAAAGAAAACAATGAGAGAAAATGTTAAGGCAATAAATCCCTCCTCTATTTTTTCTTCTTTTTTTTTTAATTGCCCTTCCTTATCATAATTTTATTTAGATTTTAAGGTATAAATAAATTTGGCTAAGGGGTTGCTGATTCAAATTAGTGTAGTGTTTGCAACTTTTTGGAAGATTACTACAATGCATGTAATAAGTAATTGCATGCAAATTTTGAATGCAAAGATTCAAAGCCTGGAGATGTATAATTATCTCATCTGTCTTATGTATGGCACTTGTTAATCATCCTTATGTACTTATTTGCAGCTGCATTGCTCATAAATGAATTGTCTTGTTATTTGTCACTCATGTAAATACTGAATATTATTTATAACAATACATAATATGATACACAATATAATGAATAATAACACACACTAAATTTTAATTATATTTATGTAATAAACGATAATATTTTCTATAATGATAAGATTTGACTTCAATAGGTAAAACCTGTTTTGAACCACTTTGCTTATTGTTTTTGGTTTGATAGCACTTGGTAACTACTCTTTCAATGTAGGTTTTCAACTACTTATTCACCTAATCTATACTGACTTTGTTTTATCTAGTGATGTGCAAAGTTACTCTGGTTGTGAGAGACTACTTACAGACCAGTAATTCTGTACCCAAATACTTGCATAAACAACTGCTTTGCTTTCTTGAGCTTGTAGTCTAGCGACAATCATGACCCTAAGTGTTGTTCATGAACAAACACTCTAGACTATATTTCCATTGTTTGTGCAGGAGGATGTCATGTGAGGCACTGTCACAAGCCTATTAAAGCCAGACATATCATATGTACCACTTCCTGCCTATAAGCCACTTTTGCTGTCAAAGAAAGAAATTTGATTGAGCTGACAAACTCCCTTGGCTAGCACTCTACCAGGTATCTGTGGGACCTGCCAAGATTTGTCTTGGCAGTCTCTCCCATCAGAGTTATGAAAGTTGGTGAGGCACAGAAAAGCAGATGGTGTGCTTACTCTGAGGAATTATTTATAATGACATTTTTTATGATAAATCTATGCTGAGTGTTTCTTATCACCTTAGAAGTTTCCATATTTGTATTCCTTCACCAGGTGAGACCCATGGCTGCGGAGGTATTAATTATTTTCTCTGATAAATTGTGAAAAGAGGCTGAAGTTACACAAGACTGCAGAAAACATCTTGTGATGCATTTCTTCAAGAAGAGAAATGCTGGAAAAAACCCCCAAAGAACTACATAGTAGTCATCATTGCTTTTATTTCTGGGCACAGGCATTTAGAAGATAAGAAGATTATGAATAGGCAGCACCAGGTCATAGTGAGCCATCCAGAAACCTTGGCCAAATTTTCTGCATATGTGCAGTGCCAAACACACCAGGGAAGGTCAATGAAACAGAGTGACTGAGACGCCGTGGAGGGGACTGGCTCCCTAAAATCCATGACTGTATCTGCCCAGAGCTGAGGATTGCTGGCATGGCATGCTGACATGGCATGCTACACTCAAACAATTCCCAGATCTTCCAGGCTGGGGCACCTAAGGTACCACACCCCGTCCCCCTTCCAACCAAGATCCTGCCTTGCCTTTCAATGGAGGCAGGCATGGACAGGCAGGCAGAAAAGGTGGGGACATGATGTGCAGAGAGTGGCTGGGGAGACTCCAAGGTGGAAGCCCTGCGCCATTTGCACTGAAAATGTACAGGGATATTTAGGAATAAATGGTGTTTTGTTTTCCTGGCATAGACTAATAAATATTAATGGTAAGGCTTCCAGCTGCAATTCATTTCTTGCACTCAAATGTCAATGTCAACTACATATGCAGTGACCCATTTTTGCCTTTTCACCAGCAAATCAAAAATGTCATGGTTTCATTCTTACTAATGTTTAGTGTATTTTGGTTCCTTGCAGAAGCCAATCTACTCAAAGCAGTAGTTATCCCCACTTTTGAAAATTCTAACATATATGAAAAATAAGACTGAATTATTCCTCTGTTAGGAATTTACTGGATCTCTTTCTCTTGGGCTACAAACTTGGCCATTTCCTAAACTGGCAGTTTCCTGTCTTGACACTGCATTTCAGCTCTCATTTCTTACACTCTGCCAGGAATCAGGCAGGGAATAATTTATAGAGTTCACTCTTTTGATGCCTTCTACACTTGTCTTTCTTCAAATTGAAGAATTCAGAGTTGCCCAGTTGAGGGTTATGCCAAAATGCATTTAAAAATCCCAGGAAATGTGTAGAGAGCATTTAGATATGGAAGGGCTCCTACAACCTTCGGCAATGTCTGTGCCAGAGTAAGACATCTTGGGACGTCTCATATCAATAAATCTCTGTCTTCTGACTCATGACTGCCTTGCAGGTATCTAATGCATACCTCATAAAGCCTGCCTGGCTTCACACATCTGGACATGCAGGGTCCCACATGCCCTAGAGGGATTTCTGTAGCTCAGATGGAGCAAAGGAGATGGATTAATTGGATAATGACAGCAGTTGTGGAGTACCCATAGCAGTCTGATACAGTCTGATACAGTCACTGGGAATTCTGTGGTTCCAGCAGATGAAGAGGACTTATATCAAACAAGACATCTACTTCAGTTTGTTCTGTAACTTGGGGTTGATGGTTTGGGTTTTTTTCCCTTTTCCCACATTGGTTTATTTATAATCTGGAAAACTGATTAATTATTTTTAACTTTTCTGGGTGTGTACAGTATTCTCAGTGCTGCTTCTCTAACCACACTGATCTGAAAGGATGCCAGGTGTCTGTACCAATTACAGCCACCACAAAAATGGAATCCTACAATGGAAAACAGCATTGCCAAATTGGAAATTAAGCTAAATAAGGAGTAGAATAATTGCAACCACAAAAATAAAGCATCTTTTGAGGAAAGAACAAGATAGCACCATATTTTTTCAGATTGTCATAAAGTATTTTGTCAAAATTGAATTATGATCACGTAAGAGCTAGTTTTCCAAATGCAAATGAAATCTATATTCAATGATTCAAACAATTAAGGAAATTGACATATCTTTAATAAAAAGCTATAAAAAATCCTATTCATTAGACTTAATTTGTAGTTGAGTCCACAAAACTGGTTGTGTGGCAGCAGGTAGTCAGTTTAAAGGGAGTTCTACTGGGTCTTAAGATATTTTCTCTGTCAGGTCTATAGCTTATAACATCTGTTTAGACATTTTTTATCAGAAAAGCTACTATGTTTAATAAATTTTTTTCCTATTTTTAATAAATTTTTTTCCATCACCCTTTCAAGGATATAAGAAATCAAGGATGCAATTGCAATTGTTTGTGGAACAAAATCTCAACCCCTGGGAACAATGGATTTTTTAGTATAACCCAGCTCTGCATAAACTCAGCATTTCTGGAATTTTTTTAATCTGCCCTTCCTTTTTTCTGACTTATTTATTTCTTATAGTAGTATTTTATCTTTGAAAATTTTTTATTATGCATGAGGATCAGCAAACTTCTTCAAAACTTAGAGCTGGGAACAGCAAGTGAAGTACAGAATCTGCTCTCTGTAAAGAGACTCTCTGATCACTGAGAAATATTCCAAGCAGCAAAGCACATCCTCATAAAATAAGTCCAAAAAGATGTCTGTATAGGTAAATTTCTACCAGTTGAAAATGACAACATCATTTTCATTTGTTCAGGCAGAGGACAGAACAGCAATATCCCTGAGATATCCTTGTTGGAGGATGATTGAGAGGTGTGCTGTGTCCAAGGGCTGTTTGTGGCACCCTGGATAAACCACACTGAAATTTTGTTTGTCTCAGCTACCCACTGGTTAATGATAGTGATGGCACTTATGGGTCATATCAGATAAAAATTTGAGGCACAGTGTGATATAATGCCAAATTGGCTTTGCAAAATGCATAAGTATCTCTGAATGAAGATGTTTTCTAAATTATGTGTTGTAAGCTTGAAAAAAATACCAAGTTTTGGTAAAGAGTCAGTATGTATGGGGCAATGTAATACTTTTTGATCACTGAGCTTATTTAGCAAAAATGTATCATATTGCAAAAAAATCATGACCGTCTAGTCAGAAGCAAAGATCTTAGAAATGCTAATGGGAAGACTACTTTGACATAAAAGGCTTGGGGTTTTTTTTTTACTATAAAATTAGGATTTCTACTTTTTTAAATTTTAAGGAACATTTTAGGAAAAATGAACTGTTCATTGGATATGGGATAGCTTGGGAACAGGTGGAAGAAGTATTGTGCTTTTCCACTTCAAAATGTAGAATACATTTTAAAAATTGTTTGCACTAAAGAGACATTAGAGTTTTGGCCAGCAAAGAGAAACAAGTACTTTTCTAAATCTGGATGTCTGGATTCAGAGCCATGTATTTAGGTTCTAGTACATTCAAATTTCATGGATTATTATGCTATGGAATTTTTTTTAAGGTTATTTAAAAATTTCTTTGACTGTTTTTTCAATTAAGGACTGATTTTTGAGTACTTGCTAGTGGAAATAATACCCCTTAATCAGATGAGGCTATTTTTCCTTGGGCGCTTACTCCCTCAGTTTGTGGAAATAGAACAGATTAAAAGGCATTGCTACAGTGTTATAAAATTAGGGTGTAGGAATTTTGTGATGCGCTATCATGTCACTCCGTTCCATAGATTAATTGTTGAATAAATGGTAAAAATTAAAGGTCACATGCAACCGTAAAATGGAAGTCAAATTCTGTGTTATATATATATACACATAAAGACATTTTACTTCGTTGTGTTATTTAAATCCTTCATTTGATACTCATGTGGCCAGAATGAGGATGAAATAAATATTGGACATGCTCTTCTCCCTCACAATTTGTGAATTTTTTTTGGAATATATCCCTCAAATGCCTACAGCAGAAGTTCACCTTTGATGCATTCAGTCCTTTATAGCATCTTTAACAATCTGAGGTCACTACTGGAGGACATATTGCCCCAAGTGAGAGAAAGAGAAAGCCAACAAATTCTGCTTTTCATATAAATGTTTTAAATTTCTGACATTTTTTCCCAAAACATATTGCTGCCTCCCTCTGCTTGCCAGTTTCCTGAAGCTAAACAATGGTCTTATTTTGTAGACTTAGGTTATAGTGCAACCCCTGTAACTTAGGTGCTTATGCTGAGATATACAGCAGTAGTACCCTCCCTCAAGAGATCTATCCACCTACCTCTATTGCCTGAACAGGACATAGGTATTTACTGTCTAGATTAAAACAGAAATTAGATTCTCACGTCAGACTGGATGCCCTGTTATAGCTCTGTGTGTTTAACCAACTTTCTTGCCACCAGTGCTGCTGTAGGGGGGTTGGAGCTAGAATCTACAGCAGAGGTATATAGGTATATAGGGAAGGCTTGTGCCTACACTGCAGTCTGCAGTGGAGCTGGTTGCTAGATATGACACTTCTGGAGGTCTAAACTGGCACACAATGCTAATATGGCACGGCTGAATCCTTCTTGAATAGTCTGTCATTGAGGATGAAGGTTCCAGCAAGAGATACCCAACTTTTCAGTGATATACATGTCTTTGCCTTTACCTCAAGGGAAATTGAACCACTGACAATAAAGAAAAAAACAAATTCAACTGGATTCTTACTTTCAATACATGGAGACTGATTTATCATATTTGTCTTAGAGGTAATGACTTAGTTACATATGAGGTATGACTTAGTTACATGGAGACTGATTTATCATATTTGTCTTAGAGGTAATGACTTAGTTACAATAGCAGTGGTACCCCAGGGAAGGTGTTTTTCAATTTAGGCTGGTACTATGATTTAGAATTTCATCAGATAGGCAGAGAAAAAAAGAAAAAAAAGAGCATAAAATTTATGTTGAGATATTCACAGATATTACTAATGACCTTCATCTAATTAAATAATGAAATAAACTGACTTCAACAGCAAACTCAGTTCAACAAAAAAAAAAACCTCTGAATTGTGGCCAAAACTTAGGGGAAATTCATGGTATAGAAATAATTTGTATCAACTGAGATTTGATCACAAGTACTTTAGTTTGATTGGAGAAAAATTGCTTTTGTACAGAGAAAAAAGAGGACTCGTAAGTCCACTACTTTGACTGAAAGTGTAATCAGCACATGAATCTTCAAAGTTAATTTGGATGAGTTTCTTCCTGACCACAAGTAAGAACAAGTTGGAAGAAAATATTGCCTGAATGCTTGCTGAGCAGGGAATTTAATTACCTTACCTTCAAAGGATAATTTTTGCAGCATACCAAGATGAGTGATCTGCAGGAACCTATAATTATTAAAACCAAATTCTGTTTTAATTTGCTGTTGGATGAAAAGCACAAACAGCTTAATAAAACCAACTGTCTATCATCTCAGATGAGATGCAAACAATCACATTTTTGTGGTGTGGACTTGTCTTTGATAAGGAATTACTAATTGCCAGTGAAGTAGTAAATGTGATTATCATATCATGGGCACATTGCTACCAGCCTGAATACCAGCTGAAATGTTCATTTTCTTCCACAGACTTTCTTATCTTCCATGACTGTATTGCACTATGGTATTCCTACTTGTACAGGCCCACAACCTAAGTTCCTCAATTTAATAACTGTGACAGTAACATTAGGAGATAGAAATGATCTGATGAGCCACAACTCAGCCAAACCAACACTGGAGTCGAATTTTACAACAAACTGACACCTTTCCCAAAATTAACTTAATTTTTTTTTTATTCTGGTTTTTATTTTGCTATTTACAATGGCATATGCAAGGGCAGTGTTTTATGCTTCTGCAACATCTGTTATTTAGTTTTATTATAGAAAGAATCACACAATCAAGTATGGAAACAAAGTACAGTACCAAAGAGTCAAGTAATAAATCTGCTAATGGTGGTGATGACTGGAATCCAGAGAGTTCTGTTCTTGCCACAGCCGCTCTCATCCTCTCTTCCAAATCCTCTTTTCCCAGTGTTTCAATTTCGTCAATACGCATTTTGGACAAGATATTTTAAAGATATAATACGGTAAATTAAAGACACAATAATCTTTAAAGGGCTATCCAGCTGAAGCAGAGAGGATGAGAAGGGTGTTGTGGCTCCATTTTTTTCTCCACCTGTGGAACAACAATAGAAGGATACATACATGAGTTGCACTCTTGTCAGAAAATTACTTGGAGACTGGACAATCACATTGGGTTAAGGAATCGGGAGAAGGAATGCAATATAAATCTCCAGAAGAACTACATTACAGTGTCATTTACTTTGCCCATCTAACTGGGCAATATGTGGCATAAATTTACATTAGAATTATTTGTTTCTTTCATTCGATACTTTACCAAATCCATACACAAAATTCTGTTGTCTAGAACACAGCAAGACTAAGACACCTAGGAGAATTCCTTTGCTTTGCTTTCTCAGCTTAACTTTCTATCCAGCACTTTACCAAGGAAACTCCTTGTCCTGTTTTGTCTTATTTTCTTTCAAGTTCACACAATCATTGTTTTGAAGCCTCCTCAGTGTCTTCCTGTCCACTGGCTGCTTGTCAGCTCCTTCTGACAAATGAATACAAATCGCTTCACTAATTAATTCCTGGCCTCTGTGTTTTCCTTCAGTTTAGTTTGGGCCCTGGCTTTCATTATATCCTTTTATCTTTTTCTCAACAAGGAGTATTTAATCGTTCTTTCTTTTAGTGTTACTGGAAGGATGTGATTGTGGTCTCCAGCAGGCTTTTTTATTTGAAACAGTGAAATTCAAACTTGTTACGATGAAAGATTCTTTTCTGGCCTATTCTTAATTACCATTTCCAGGCATTCTCAAAAAAGAATTGTTGTTACAGATCCAGGAAATTTTTTATATGTTTCTTTCACTTAGGTGTGGCATCCACATAACCACAGGCACAAAGGATTCTCCTAGGGTCAGAGACTTGCTGTGTGCAAGTGGAAAATGGAATATGGGAGAGGTGGTTGAAAAGTCTGCTTAAAGGAAAAGTCTGGCTGACATTATCAAGTAGCATAACTATTTAACCATTTTTTGTCTAAGAGATGTACAATAATGAATGATGACATAGGTCATAGGAGAGATGAACCTGTGCAGTTACTTTATTCACCATGACACATGAATTTGCATTTGAAGTATGGTAAAACCTAGCTATATAACACCTTTTATAGCTGACATTGATTCCAAAAAAATTAATTTTCCTTTTCCAGTGGTTATTCTGCTTTCTTATGATTTTATTGTTATGTCTCTAAACAAACCTTTTTTTTTTTTTTGATGGAAAGCTGGTGAAAATGGCACATGCGGTTTTGCAAGGTGATATTGTTAAGGCATGAAACTTATAAATGAGTGGTTATAATAATATGCAGAAATTCCTGAAACAAGTAGTGTCCCTAGGTGTGGTATTTTTTTCTTCTGCTGCCTACCATGACTGAGGGGCATAATTCCTATATACAAAGAAATTAGCCTCTTGTGGTTTAGTGTGATGTCAGCAACCCCCCCAAATCTCAAAATAGCTGTACCCAAAACTCACTTTTTGTATGAACTTTGACAACCTAGCAAACTATACTTCATAGTGTGAAACTACTTACAGAATTTAGGTGGGCAGATTTCAGTATCTAATTAAGAATTTTTAGATACTGCTCTGACAAGTACTTTTCCAGAAAGCATGAGACCTGTCTTCCAGGCCAGGAAATGCACTGATCACCCAACATTTTGCATAGCAAGTAATCCTCACTCTGGGTGATGCTGGGCTATGCTACAGACAGGAGTACTTAAGAAGAACAGACTGGCTGTGTGTCATAGTGCTTAGAGAATTCTGCTTTTGGAAAAGCTTGACTCCTGGGCCATGTGCCCAGAACTGTTTGTGCGCTTCATTTCAGATCATCTCTGGATAAAACCCAGAAATGCTGAAGAGAACAATGACTGGAACCACAATTCTCCACCTTTCCAACAAAGCTCCTGAGTCATTACAATATTAAGTCAAGCCCCCACTGCCACTGTGGTTTTGACTGTCCATGGCTCCAGCATCAAAAAAAGGTATGGAAAGTGAATGTTTTCCAGTACAATCTGTAGTTTAGTAGTTCAGAAAAAATAGATCCCAGATACAAAATATAAGTCTTGTAAGAAGATCAACTCTCCATGCTGCCTGAAAGGTGGAAATGTTTCATGGGTTTTTCAGTTGATCTCAGAGTAATACGCTGTGAGCACACCTCACATATGAGACAGCACAAGAGACACGATTGCATTAGTGATTTTCTGTTCTGCAAATTCAGGTTGGAGAGGGAGTTTAAATCATTGCAAAAGATGGTAATACGTGATAACTAGATAAGGCTAGAAACTACAGGTGTTCAGGGTATCTCAAGCACATAAATGCTCTACTGAACACACAGCCCTTCCTAAATTTCTTTGGCTTCAAATAATGCTGACAGAAACTTTGCCAGTTATGAGTTATTTTATGTAGTTGCTCTGAATGTTTCTTTTAGGTCTCAGAGATGCCCCAGTGGATGGGCACGTTCTCTTTTTTTTATTTGGTAGTCATTTATCTGATAAAATCCAGCCTAACTGAGGTCAGATCCCATGTTGGTCTGATCTATCAGACAAATATTGGAGGAAATTAAATCTTAATAGTTTTTCCACCCTTTGATTTTCTTTGTTGACCCAAGATTATCCTTTTAGTCTCATAAAAAGATGACATTCAGACACATATTTTAAAATTCATATTTTCATTAAATTTGAAATTATGATTTTTTTTCTAGTTGTGTAGCTCCTTGCTTTGGGAGAAGCACCATGATGGGAAAAAACTATTAAAAACATATGATAGAGGTAAGCATATGGAAAATAGTGAAAGCATTTTTTTATGTAATGATGATTGAAATGCTGGGACAGTTAAATCAAAGAATATTCCCTACTTTTGATATTACATAATGCTACAATATCTATCTACAATATTGTAAAATTATTACATAATGCTACAATAGCTTGTCTTTGGATTATTGCCTGTTCCTAAAAATGAATGCCCTCCAGATCCCAGTGAAGAAAACCTCAATGGCACAACAGGTTTCAGAAAATGGCTCCAGTGGCTTCTGTAGTGTGTTCCTGATTTCTTTTGGTTCTCTTCTATTTTAATTCTTTATTGTATCTCTAGCTTCTCTTCCTTAAAAAGTTCTGGATTTTTAACCACATCTCTAAGTTACACTTAAAATTGCTGTGATTAAAGCAGAATTTTATTTCCCTTACTTTTAGGGAATTTTCCACTATATGTTAGATAGGAGCCTGTTTACACTTATCTTCACAGTTTTCTCCTTAGGAGAGCTCTTCTCCTTTATTATTGATAAAGCGAATATTTCATATAGTCATATGGTGACTATATTAAAAAAAAGAATTTCTGAACATGAAAGCATAATTAGAAAAACCTCAGAGGGGAAACCCTTCAAAGTATTTTTGAGTCGCTTTAAAAATCAATTAGATTTTGAGGGGTATGTGTCTAATTATGATTCTCAGAGTTATTCACTGGGAAATTAACTTAAAAAATTAATTACACTATTGACATCTGTTCATATTTATCTAGAGTTTATGGGATAGACCAAGATTATTGCCAACTCTTGTGATTTTATTACATGTCTTCGGAGGTTTGGTTGAGAGCTTTTCTTAAGCTCACATGATCTCAAATTTATTGTTTCAAACATAATGAAATCTGTAACTATAGTGGTTCCTATTACCTTTTGCAGAACTTAAATGAAACTACTTTTATTCCCTACAATCTTTGTCTTTACAGTAAGAATTTACTCATGAGAAGTATGAATGCTATCACCAGATTATCAAGATCTTGTAAAATATAAGAAATATCTGCATCTGTGCTTAATAGACACTTTAGCTAACTGTTTAGGAAAGAAATTAATTCAAATATCTATATTTAAGAGGAAACTGTATTTTGTGTAGTAGAATATATTTTGAAAGAAAGGATGAAGACCACAGGGAAATGGGCTTTAAAGCCACATGGATTTATGTGGAACTAATCCAAAAGCATCTTTGACATGATAACAAACATTCCAGATGCTCCCATCCAGCTATTAATATAAATTCTCTGGACTTCATTAACACACATAATATAGTTCTGCAAAGATGAATGTGGGCACTGAGCCAGAGTTTGAAAAGAAATATCTTCAGGAGAACTCTCAAGGAGTTGTGTTGTCAGGAGGAAAATTAGGGAGCACAGAAATCACAGTGGAGGTCTTAAGCAGTTAGATCAGGGATTGATTTCTGCTGATTTTCTCATCAGTGATGTTGTTCTGGGTATCATTACCACCATGAAGAAAATCAAACTTTGTTAGTGAAATTTAGTGCACCTGGGTAAACTTGAACTCATGTAAAAGTAGTGGATGGAAATACACTATTATAACATGAAGAACCCTGATTTTCTGTGGTTTTGCTTTTTAAAGCTTAGGGGGGCTGGGTTTCAGGGTTTTCTTTTGCTTTGGTTTTTTGTTTGCTTGTTTCTTTTGTTGCTGGTTTTGGATTTTTCTTTTTTAAACTAACACCTGTGTAATGCACTTGACCTGGAATAGGTCAAATATTTTTTGAATACTAAATCCAACTTGTAAGCTATACAAAGTCAACCTTGCTGAATTTTTTACTTATCAGTCTCTTACTACAACACAGTTAGTTGAAGTGTATTTAAGCCTGGAAAAGATACTTACCAAAGTAAAAAAAAACCACTGGTATGCAGGAACTCACAAAGAAAAAGACCTTTTTTAAAGGTATCTGTTGCGATAGTCTTAGAAAAATCAGTATGTCTTTTTGCTTATGTAGCTCTCTAAAGGAATGTTTTAGGGTATGAAATTCAAGGTAAATTCTTTTTTAAGAAGAAAAAGAAGAGAAGTTGGCAGCCAGCTTGAAACTCTATATAAGTCTGAATAAATTGTCTTCATGTTGCCAGAATTAATTGAAATCAGTCATAGTACTATAAACAAAGAGCTAAAATGCAACATGCATTTCACAAAAATGCTTATAGGTTGGCCATATTTTATCTATATAAAACCCTTCCATAAAACCACAATAGCTTAACTGTCTTTCTGTTGACTTCCTGCTATTCCACAACACTGTTCCGCTTGGCACAGATACTTTCTGCAAGCAGCTAACTGTAATTTATCCCAGAGCAAAAAATCTGCAAGAAACTAACCTCGAGTTCCCTTTGAATTTTCTGGATGTTGACAAGTCACAAGATATAAGAAAGAGGAGCATCTGTGCCAGTATTTGTGTTAATTAATGCTTCTGCTCTGCCATACTAAAGTGTAAGAGTTTAGTATGCGCCTTAAGTACAGTAAAACTTTGCAAAGTGATATTCTTCTGGGTTTTTTTTATTTACTGACTTTTATTTACTGACTTTGATGCAAAGATCATGCCATAAAAACTTAAGAATTCCCAGAGAGTATTCTCATCACTGAGTACTCTTCTATTTCCACTTTGTATCTCTGTTTCTTATTTATTTCTGCAGAGCTACACAGTTTCTGCAAGGGAGATGGAAAGTCTCCGCTAGCTGTTCTACAGAATATTCTGATCAACTGTGCCTTACTTAGAAATAAATGCAATATAATGCTTTTAAACATCTTTTCCTGCAGGGAACAACCAGGGGATCAGGCCCAGCCAGCCTAGGTTTAGGAAAGGCAGGTCCTGCCTGACCGACCTATCTCTTTGTATGACCAGGTGGCCTGCCTGGTAGATGAGGGAAAGACTGTGAATGTAGTCTACCTGGACTTCAGTGAAGCCTTTGATACCATGGCATTCTCCTGGAGAAGCTGGAAGCCCACAGCTTGAACAGATGCACTCTTTGCTGTGTAAAAAGCTATCAGAAACTGGAGATGAATGGATTCACATCCAGCTGTCAGCTGGTCACTAATGGGGTTCCCCAGGTCTCATTATTGGGGCCAGCTCTTTTTAATGTCTTTGCTGATGATCTGGATGAGAGGATCGAGTGCACCCTCAGTAAGTTCACATGTGGCACCAAGCTGGGCTGGAGTGTTGATCTGCTGGAGGACAGGAAGGCTCTATAGAGGGAGCTGGACAGGCTGGATCCATGGGCCAAGGCCAACTCTATGAGGTTCAACAATGTCAACTGCCAGGACCTGCACTTTGACCACAACAAGTCCCTGCAGTGCCACAGGCTGGTGGTTGGAAAGCTGCCCAGTGGAAAAGGACCTGGGGGTGCTGGTGACAGCAGCTGAACATGAGCCAATGTGTGCCTAGTTGGCCAAGAAGGCCAACAGCATCCTGGCCTGTATCAGCAATAGTGTGGCCAGCAGGACCAGTGATTGTCCCCCTGTACTCAGTACGGGTGAGGCTGCACATTTAATCTTGTGTTCAGTACTTTCCCTACAAGAAGAACAGTAAGATGCTGGAGTGGGTCTAGAGAAAGGCAACAAAGCTGGTGAAGGGTCTGGAGCACAGTTCTTATGGGGAGTGTCTGAGGGGTCTAGAGTTGTCTAGCCTGAGGAAAAGGAGGCTCAGGAGAAACCTTATCACTCTCTACAACTGTCTGGAAGGAGGCTGTTGCCAGGTGGGTGTTGACCTCTTCTCCCAGGCAAGTAGTGTCAGGATAAGAGGACATGGCTTCAAGCCTTGACAGGGGAGGTTCAGATTTGACACAACGAAGAATTTCTACACTGAAAATGTGGTTAAGCATTGGAATGGCCTACCAAGGAAGTGCTGGAGTCATCATCCCTAGAGGTGTTCAAGAAACAACTGGGCATGGCACCTAGAGCTATGTTTTATTAGACATGGTGATGTTTGGTCAAAGGCTGGACTCAATGATCATGGAGGTCTTCCCCAGTCTTGATGATTCTATGATTCTGTGAGAAGGGCTTAAGACCGACAACTCCTGATTCTTGTGTTTCAGACACTGGAAAATTTCTCAGTCTGAAATACAGGGTCTGTCAGACCTGTAACACTCACTTGAATTTAAATTCAAACCACGCACTCCATTTTAGGTGCAGAGTGCTTTATGTAAATCACCCCTTCTTTTCTGGTATCCAGCATGTATGTCTATCACAGCTGTCTTGGACCTTGTGCTAGGAACCAGCGAATATGCACGAAAAGTCGCAGGGGTATCATTTCAGAACATGCTATCCTTTTTTTCCCACAAATGTAAAGCATGCTGTTTGAGTTTCTGAATTCTCCATCTAAGTCTGTAAAGTTGAATCAAGAAAAGAATTTTCCTTTTTGTGTGCTAGCTATCACCTGTGGGATTTTCCCACCTGTATGAACCCCTCCAGTAATTCCACTTTTGCTCTCTCTTGTGGAAATTGCTTGGCAGCCATCTCAGTTTTAGACTTTCTTCTGAATCCATTCTCACTTGTCTGACATTTCCTCTCTTTTGCTCATGCTGCTCGAGGCCAATAAATCTGCAGCCACCTCCAGGTTTCTTTGCAATCCTGTATGGTTCATCTCATTATGAATCCCTTGTCACGTTAAGTTGTGAGGAGTGGAAGGAGTCATTAGTTGTTTAAAACTTCCTTTCTTTTCTGAATCTTTCAGCACCAAACCCATCTGCTGTGAAAAATTCTGATTGCACTTTTCTGTTCTGCTGAATATCATATCACTTGTCAATATTCTTATCATGATTTGGTCCACAGCCAGGTTCTGGATATCAAGTCATTTATACTATTTGCTTATCAGATGCTGGTAAAGTCCTTCTTTCAATAGAACGAACATCTTGGACATTTGGTCTCCCGGGCCATAAACTTTCAGGTGAAAATTTTAATATCCTGTTTCATCACAAAGTAGGCTTTTGCTGTAGTCTGAACTGCTGATTATGGTTTGGGATTATCCTCTTGTAGTTTGATACAGAATCATAGAATTATAAAATGTTAAGGATTGGAAGGGACCTCAAAGATCATCTAGTCCCAACCTCCCCTTCCATGTGCAGGAACACCTCCCACTATGCCAGGCTGCTCCAGGCCTTATCCACTGACCTTGAACACTTTCAGGGTTGGGGCATCCAGAACCTCCCTGGGCAACCTGTTCCAGTGTCTCACCACCCTCACAGCAAAGAACTTCTTTGTAATATCTAACCTAAATTTCTCTTCTTTCAATGTGTACCTATTACTTCTTGTCCTATCACTCCAGTTCCTGACAAAGAGTCCTTCTTGGGCTTCCTGACAGCCCCCTTCAGATACAGCTGCAACTTTCCCAGCTTGTCTTTGTAGGGAAGTGCTTCCACCCTCTTGTCAATTTCATGTCTCTCTCCTCTGGACTTGCTCCAACAGTTCCATGTCCTTCTTATGTGGGGGGTACCAGAACTGTACCAGAATTGGACTCAGCACTCCAGGTGCAGAGTAAAGGGGCATAATCACCTTGTCCAACCTGCCGGCCACATTCCTTTTAATGGAGCCCAGGACCTGGTTATCTTTCTGAGCTGTGAGGAAACAGTGCTGGCTCATTTTGAGTTTTTCACCAACCATTGTCCCTATGTGTACTTTTTGAATCTCCATGTGTTTTTCAGAGCTGCATAAATCCTCACATGAATGCCAGCATCTCACAACACTGGAATTGTCTCAGCTTCTATCAGCTAAACAGGTTGGGGATAAAAAATGAGAAATAACAAATTTATTGCAGTATTGGTAGAACAGGTATTTACTGTTTAAGTTAAATTGTGACTCATTGGCAGAGTGGGAAAAGAAGTGGTGAGGAAGGACTAGGATGAGTAGAAAAGTTTTAGGATGTTATTAAATATGTAAATGACAACAAATGTTATGAAATTTCAACTAATTCAAGGAGGAAAGCTTATCTTGATCTAGATGCCAGAGAGAAGCACACACAAGAGCCACAGCGTCAGTAAACTTGGTGGGCATTATTTAAACAAAAGACAGAAGCCTTTGGTTATATAGTTATACATACACATACATTCACTTCAAAATACCAGAAAAATATAAAGAATGGAAATCTATGCAGTAGAGAAAGCAGAATCTGCTCTACGTCAAATATTTTTACCTGAGCTTTCTGAGATCTATTCTTAGAA
>NW_008237423.1:351713-362021 GCF_000691975.1 Corvus brachyrhynchos
ACTCTTTCCTGAAAATCCTTCTGGAATTCCTTTGCCCCTGTATTCTTTAAATAGAAAATACAAAATACTTTTGTAATTATATAGTGTGTTGTAATGTCTGAATAGATGGTATTTTATTCTAGAGAAGAAAAGCAGACCAATTGCAAAGCAGCTTTGTCTGCTTTGATTAGTTTTTAAAGGTAGTTTGACCTGTTGAGCCACAATTTGAAGAAGCCAGTGAACTTGGAGAGCAAAAGCTAATATATAAAAATCCACAACTGTTTAACTGAAGGTTTAGACATGTTGAGGTATGCCTAGGTAGAAAAGAAGCAGAGAAAATATTTCCTTGAAGCACAGGCAGAAAAAAATCTCAGTGTCTAGTCTAGATATCCAAACCAGCCACACAGGCATTCAGATCTCAGGAATGGAAAAGATGTCCAGCTGGTGTGGTATGCAAATCTTGATAATGGGTTTAAGAAAGGTAGAAGTTTTAATTCAGGGCCCTTGGTGCTGAGATATAGTGCAAGTGCTAGGCAAGTGTAAAACAAAAGTCCTGCCTAGGAGATTTTGTATGGTTCACTGCTAATAGCAGTCAATACAGGCAGTATTTAGCTTATTTTATCCTGGTGATTTATCCTTGACAGAAGGCAGAAGAAGCTGACTGTCAATCCACTCAAATAAAGAAGGAATTTTTGCTCTGTGTCCAGGACTATGCAATATTTCTGGCATTAGTTAACATTTTCATTAATGACATGAGCTATGGAAGAAAGAATATCCTTATTACATTTGCAGGCAATACCAAGCTGGAACAATGCAATAGAGGACAAGGCCAGTATTTAGCCAGGACCCTGACAAATTGGAGAGGAGATATGAGAAAAATAGGATGTGATTCAGTAAGAATAAGCAAAGAGCTCTATATTTAGCCAGGAATGTCCACTATGTAAATGCAAGATATGAAACAACTGGTTGCCTTGTGATTCTGCAGAGAAGGATCCCAAGGTTGTAGTGGATCATAGTTGGACATGAAAAAGCAGTATCACTGCATGTAGTAAGAAAGACAAACTGAATCCCACCAGACTGTATAATAATTCATGTCTTTTGAAGGACATCTGAAGAAATTCTTCTGTTCATCTGCTCATTAGCACCACTTTAGCTGGAGCACTGTCTTCAGTTAGGGGGCTATCTTTTAAGGTGTATATTGGTCTTAAAGAGAAGATCAGTGAACATAGGTGGAGGCTAGAAAATATAGTGGAGGAGGAAAGATGTGAATATTTTGGTTGATTGGTCTAGAAAAGGGAAGATTGATCTGGGATATGATAACAGAGTTCAAATACTAAAAAAGCTATTGCACAATGAAAGGGAAAAGGGAAGATACTAGCAGTGGAACAACATTATTGTGTAAAAAATAATTGCCTTACAATACAGCAAAAGAGACTTAGGCTAGACATTTGGAAAAACTTTCTAAGA
This sequence comes from Corvus brachyrhynchos, assembly GCF_000691975.1. Lineage (NCBI taxonomy): Eukaryota > Metazoa > Chordata > Aves > Passeriformes > Corvidae > Corvus > Corvus brachyrhynchos. The sequence goes on from NW_008237423.1 coordinate 353,160, forward strand.
ATAGTGAAATACCAAGACAGATTGCCTAAAAAGGTTGTGTAATACTTGTCTACTTTGTTACAGGTTTTTAAAGATTATTTAGACAGGTATCAGCCGGGAATATTTTAACTAAGAACTTAAAAATGGAACATACATGTATATAAAAGTGTTCACAATGAAATAAAGTTACATTGGTGGTACTGAAGCCACCTAGGTTCCAGAAACTGGTATCAGCTACTCAGCCAGTCCAATCTATTGTGATGTAAGAAATTCTTTTGATGTTTAACAGAGACTTGGAGTATGACTGAGTATCACTGCGATACAAGCAGTAATATGTGCTGTGTGCCAGAAAACACATATCCTGCCTATTGCCCTGCTACAGTTAGTGAACTCTTTTATGACCTTGGGGATACTGTTGAGGATAGACAGATGTTTTGGACCTATTCCCGGTCATCTCATTTCCACAGGATGATGTAATCCTGCCTGGAATACTTCTGTCTCTTTGACACAAAATTGTAACCACTATCTGGGTGGGAAGGTGAAATGTTGCTGTTTAGATATCCTGGCCTTTTCTTAGTATATTTATAGAATCTTAGAATCATTAAGGTTGGAAAAGACCTCTAGGACCATTGAGTCCAACAATTAACCTAACACTGCCAGGTCCACCACTGAACCATGTCCGTAAGCACCACATTGACACACTTTTCTAACACTTCCTGCGATGGTGATTCTGACACTTCCCTAGGCTGCCTGTTTCAATGTTTGGCAAACCTTTCAGTGGAGAAATTTTCATCCAATCTAAATGTCCCCTTGTGCAACCTGAGACTGCTTCCTCAAAAATGGCTTGATTGGCTGCTTCCATTGAGTAGAAGTGACCTGAGAAGTGACTGTCCTAGTTTTGCTGGTGAGTGCCAAGTAGGGGGCAGAGCCTCTATCTGTGTGGTAGTGATTGTAGGTTGCTATTCTATACCACTAAAATCATCATTGGTGGCATGGCTTTGGGCTGAAGAAAAGGTGAACACACCCTGGAAGAGGTGCCATTTTGTTCCATTTCTCTCTTGGGGAGCTTGCTGGGACCAACGGTGTGGACCTCTCTCACCACTGCCCATCCCTTCCTGTCCTCAGGAATAACGCAACCCCAGCGGCAAACACAGTCAAGCCCAGTGGTGTGCGTGTGTGCTGCAGCACTGCGGTGGGAAGAAACTGCAGGGAGTGGAGTGGTGGAGGTGAGCCAAGCCGAATCCTGCCGACCACAGCCAAGCCCAGTGGGTCTGGAAATCAGGCAATGCTACTCAGAAAATTACAGTTTTTTGGGTGTTTGTCCATCACTCTTCTTTGTCTTGGGCTCTAGGGCAGGGAAGCTGGGGAGAACATCCACCATTTTGTCTTTGTTTTGGTGACCACACAGAACTGAGCCGAGGCGGTGAACACCTTTTTGGTGTAAACCACCTTCTCTTTTGTATACTTTTGTTATTAATATTGTTGCTGTTACTGCTTGTTTCTCATTCCATTGCTGTTTGTTTTCAGTAAATTATTTTCTCAACCATAGTCTCTACCTCTCTGAAGGGGGCTGGGGGGAAGGAGGAGCAGCTTATTTGGGGTTTAATTCTTAGCCATTTTTTTAAACCACTGCAGAGGCACAAGGTCCAAGGCTATTCATGCTCTCCACGTGAGCCACCCACAGCAAGTCTCTTCAGATCGCATAGAACAGGAGATCAGGGTTGCTGATGAATTTGGTTGAATTTGAACTGTAGTTATATTGTCACCTAAATTGAAACAAAGAGTACTACAGAGGAGGAAAACCATCTGGAATAGTTATTAAGTGGCTTTGAGATCTTCTGGGGAGATTGAATGGGTGCAGGCATCCTACCTCCAATATCCCTTAGATTCCCAATTGTTAATGTCAGCTAATACGATCCAGTGTTGGGACTCCACAGCAGTGTAGAGGCAGACTTAGTTTTGCTCTTATGTTCATTGCAGAGAAAGGATCTAAAAATCCTAGCATTGATGAAGACTAAAGTTTTCAGGAACTCTGTGTGGGCTGCTTATAAATTATAGCACAGCATATAGCACAAACAACCGAGTTCTTAAAATTAGAACAGGAAAAAGCACAGAAACCTGAAGTCTTTTCCATTTTATCTTACAAAATACAAGAAAACTAGGACTGCAAAAATTTATTTTGGGTGAGAAGCTATCCCTCTAAAAAGAGACAGGAGAATACAAAGAATGAATATCTGAAGAATGAGAAAGAGATGTAAATTTCAACGAATTTGAATTAAAGGTGCATTTATAGGGTAATTAATAAGGAATATGATGGCATACAGATGATTGATTGAGCAAAAGATAGTAAAGTGAATCTTAAACATAAATTTGGAATAAGGGAAAACCTCAATAATTTACAGTGAAATGTAAGTGAATAGGAAGAAATGCACCATCGGTTGCTTATCTATGGTTTTGGGATTTAGGGAGAGGAATTCAATAGAAGATAATTCTGATGTGAAATATTTCAATGATGGCTCTGAAGCTCTATTTGCTAAGATTAAAAGTTCTCAATTCACTAGGATGCTGCAGACTAATCATATAACTTCACATATAGTTTTAGTTAATACAGAATTGCTACTCATGTAAATTCTTTTTCTCTAGAGCAAAATTTAAAAGAAATATTTTAAGGCATGATCTATCTAAACTTGGCTAAAAGTGTAAGACTAAAAATCAGAAATTTATACAATTTCACTCCAGCATTGCTTATTGATTTGTAAAAATCTATTTTTTTCCTTCTGCTTTCAAATGGTTTGTTTACCCTGCTGATTAGTTATCTGTGGAAAAATACTCACAGCTTTTACTGGCTAGGCTTGTAGTTCAATGCCTTAGAAAGCCTCGGGCAGCCTAGAGAGGTAGCACGGGCAATCCAGCATTTCAGTAGCTGTAAAAGCAGCAAATAGTAGCTGCAAAGCTGATACCACCAGTAGAAGCAAAGAGGGAGAAATATAGTCTTCAGCTTGCCAAAATCCTGCAATTAGAAGCTTTCAAACAGAAACAGAAACACACAGATGCTCACAGAAGGATTGCAAAGCCACAGAGAATGGGCCCCCTCTTGGGCCTTTCTTTTATTCGGAGAAGGGGAAAGGGGAGGACTGGGGGCAGACCCGGGGTGACCGGCCAATCAGACACTCTTTTAAAGAGTTTGAGTTACATTTGGTTTTGCCCGCGCTTGGAACAAAGGAGTTCAGGAGCACATGGCAAAGGCAAGTGTCTTGGGGAGGGGGAAGGGAAGCTCGGAACAGGAAGCAACAGTTATCCTGTTCTTTGTTGTCTGCTATCTGCTGCAATTGCCCTCCCTGTTACAATTCACTATATTCATACAGCTCATGAGATCTCTGGTTTCTTCTTGGCATTTCCCTGTTCAAACCTTGTTACTCATAATACAAAATAATATTGCAGAGTTAATAATGATTATTGCCTTTTATGTCAAATGATTTTGAGACTGATGCAAGGCTTCTAATTTTTAATGGGCTGTTGGTCATTTCTCAAATGAGGATATGCTCTCACATAATTAACATAAAAAGCCACTCACTATCATAATGTAAACAGTATTTTATCACTATTTTTTGGCAAAGCTTTTCTTACAAAACAGTGCTCACTCTGACCAGCTGTACTTATTTAAGTGAAATCAAGCAGTTTCTTCTTCTGATTTAGATTTCAAGCTTCCTAATATTTTTTCATGACATAAGAAATAGAGCCTATTTTTTCATTAAGATTTTTTAATTATTTTCTGATTTTAAGCCTTTTTAATGGTTTTGTAGAAATTTTTCCAAAAATTGATATCAAGAAAAGCTCCAAAGCTTCTTAAATTTAATTTCTGTTTAAAAGACTAGGTAATTTGACAAAAATGCAGCACTCTTTGGCAAAGTTTTGGTAGAAATTAGCAAAAACTGAAAGAGACCGATATTTCATTAATAGTGACAAAAAGGTGAGACCAATACAAATGATATCAGTGAGTCACATGCAAGATTTCAGATCACCAGTGAATGGTAAATTAGGCTACAGAAGGAGGAGAAAGTTTGTGAAGGAAAAAACTTCTCTCCAAAAAAAAATAGAAGCAGTGATCAATGTAAATTTTGTGCAGCATACTTCAGTCAGGCACCTGGGAGGCTTCAGTATCCACAGATGGACATTGATCCAACTTTCGAAAGATTCTGCAGTCCTCAGATTTAGGATTAGCATGCTGTGATCAATGTCTGATGCTGTATGGTGAGACAAAAATTTTTAATCAAAATTCTCCTCGTTTATAAGTCATCCTATGCAATTGCTACTACCTCTCTGAGCTTAATTTATTAATAAGTATTATTGGGTTCTATAGTCATGAATGCTATATTGTAGAGCTAGCTAGATTCTCCTAGCCACCTATCTCAACTCTGCCTTCCCTGACACAGACAGAAAACAAACTAAGTATTTTAAAACATTATGCTCATTTTTCCTCAAAAATTCCAATGAGGTGTCCATTCGCTAAGACCTTTGGACAACTCTCTCAATGTTTAATCCACATCTGCCATCCAGCTGCCTTAAGCACAACTGACAAAATATCGTTTACAGTTCTAAGTTATTTTTACGCTATTCTTGAAATCCCTGAAAAAATCTGTGTCAAAATGCCCTGATAACACTGCCTAGTATGGGGGGGGGGGGGGGGGGGGCGAGAGGTGATGGGACACCCAAACTGACAGGAAATACACATTAAACTGATTATGTTAAAGAGCAGGATGAAAATAAGCAAATGAGAGAGCATTCAGTGAATTCTAGCGACTTTGAAAAGAAATTAAGGCATCATGAACCAATGCCACAGGAACATTAAAGCCTGGAAGGGGGTGCTGGCAGAGGCTTTGGAGTGAGAGGAGGAGCAATGATGGTTAGCATAGCCAAGTGTTGTCCCACAGCATCTGAGGATGATGTCTTGCCTGTGGCCCGTGGGGCAGAGACAGCCTTCATCCAGCTGAGACCTCACAGGGGTGGTGACATGGGGGTGGCAAGGGGGAACCCCTCCTTGGGGTGTATACAGGGCACCTGCCCACAGTGCTGCCTCAGTGGGTGCTGGCAGCTGCAAGGGTTCCAGCACAGCCAGAGCATGGGCATCTCCACATGAAGCTCTGTGGTTTGTGCTGCATACTGACGCTGATACATGGTTCACTGATGACTGGTTATTTATGTATGATTAGGAAATCAACAAACTGCTCCCATCCTGATTTATTTACAGGAGGTGAGCTGAGCACTTCCCATGCAGCAGTCCCATACATCTGATTTTACATCATTGTTTCCTGCTCTGAAATCAATGCACCCCACTCCATAGCTCACATAGTATGTTCCCAGAGGTAATACTTTTTGTTTAGTTTCATTGAACACATCTGGTTGTATTCTAATAATTTCAGAAAATGATCCAGAATGCTTTATGTCAGTTCCTTGTTCTCAGTACTTACTGTCATGAAGTTTTTTTCTAAATTTTATTTTACCAGAAAGATTTTAGAAGCTAAAAATACTTGCTAGCACTGGTCCAAGAACTTTCATATTATTAATCCTTTCTCTTTTACATATTAGCCTTCAAAATTTTATGTTGAGCTCTGTCAACAAGACAGTTTTCAAGTAATTTAATTTTTATCCTGCTGTTAGTGTATAATGCAATATTGAAAATGTCATAAAGTAATAAGTCAAGTACTGACTGAGAACCATTGGAATGTACTGTCTTTCAAATGTACTATGTCAGTTCTTTTGGAGACCAGATTTGTATTGCTGTCAATAAAGACCACAAATTTATTTCTGACAAGACCTTTGTCTTTGGACAAAGCTGGCTTACTTAAATTCCAGAATTATCTTTATTTGCATGTATCCATGAATCTATTTAAATTTATTTTAGCCCTTCTACAAGTTAGGCTAACTGATTTGCAGTTCCCAGGATTATTAATTTTATTCTGTTTAAATATTGGAACTACATTTGTAGTTATCCAATCACTTGGAATTTCTTCAGTTTCCCATACATGGTTCTGAAAGCTCCCAGCTGGTTTTCTTGGGGCTCTTGGGTGTCAGATATCTGGGCCTGCTGATTTGCAAATGTATAATCTCAAGAGATGTTCCTTTACATCTTTCCTTGCTACACATGGCAAACTTGCTGTTACAGCAGCAAAAGCATCTGGGATATATACAACCTCATGCTTCTTTCCACATACAGTGTACAAATGTCTGTAAAACATTTTTGCATTATGTTTTGTTTTTTCTTTTTTTTCTTTTTTTTTCTTTTTTTTTTTTGCCAGACCTATCTAGATGGAGATGTACCTGTACTCCAGTCCCCTCAATACTAGCTTTCACTCTGTTTCAATAGGCCTTCAAAATCTCCTTTAAACTACACTGGCCTCCTACCCAGAATAACCCTTTTTCCTGTCCTTTGAATTGTGGTTTATGGGTTACCCCATGGGACATTCATGAACCATTCCTGCCTTTTTTTAGAACACTCCTCATTAAACACATGTGCTTTGTCAGTTATCAACAGTTGCTTCACAATGGCTAAAAGTGACTACTTCAGGGTTCAGGTATGCTGATAATGGGTTAGTGCTGTGTTCTGTTCTCATAACTGAGATCTAACTAAATTAAGAACACTGGCATCTTTTTAGGTAAGCCATTGCTGCATTTCATCCAGGAGTAATAATGCCCAGGTAGAGAGTTATCTCATGCTGTCTGCTCTTGGCTACTTAACACATCCAGCAAAGACCCCTTGACTTGAAGTCACTCTTGACAACACTGGTTTTCCTGCTTTTACATCTCAGCTGTGGTTAAGGAACAGTTTTCACTATGTATGGAAGATGAAGACTGCAAAAGAAAGGTACTCTCCTTAGTTTCATTAACCAGAACTTCTGTCCATAAACATTCATAGTACAGTATTTGGATCCTTCTGTGGTTGTAGTGTTTTTTATGTGAACTATTTCTTCCTCTCCCTCATCCTCTCCTGATTGTTCTATTTTTCTAAAGGCAAATTACAGGATTAGTTGCAATATTCATGCAGTAAGATTCATCTTGCCACTTTGCAGCACTACCTGCTCTGTAGTTCTTCTCACATGTGGGTGTCTCCATGCCACTTGTCACGGCAACAGCCCAGACTCCCAGTGCTATTATATGGACATTAAAGAATGACGTCTTCCTTCTGCGCTTAGACTATTATGAGGCCACAAATTTTGTGTACATATCTTAGTGTGTATGTCCTATAAGGATGATATTGTTCTCTATTCAATAGCTGTAAAACCTTTCTGGCTAATCTTTGCTGCAAAGCAAAGAAACATCTCATTTATACAGTGTCCTCTTATGGCAAATGATACCATCCTACCCAAGTTATAATTTTTTCTCTCCACTCACATAAAACAGGTTTTCATTTGTAGTAGATATTGCCTTTTTTCCTCAGATTCCTGCCCAGTTTCTTGGCCAGGAGTTAGCACAGGTCATTTTCAAATTTGGATGATGACTCTGGTAAATGTTGAATGTATGATTCAAAAAACTTACCACAGATAGCTTCTAAAGTGTCAGGCTCCTAAGATCTCACTTTGCCTGTGTAAGTAAGTAAAGATTTTCTAAAGCAACAAAACTGCTTTAAGTGTAGAACTTGTGTATGTGTGTTAGTTCATTTTAGGACATTGTCCAATATAAAGGAAGGACCTCTGCAGCCCAGCAAGTTCAATGGAGGTGCAGGCAAAAAACTCTGCTTTTTATAACTCCTGACTCATTAAACTCATTTTAAGCATGAATAGTGCTTCTCATTGAATGAAAAATATGAAGAAAGGTATGGTAAAAGTTTGTCCCTTTACATCCAGGAGTTTGCTGTAATTGTGCATACATGAAGATCATGAAGAACATGAACTAAATCTACATTCAGGTATGTAACCGCACATGACATAGTTAGCAGAAATGCAAACTCTTGTTGTTGTTTGTTTTTTCTTTGTTTTTGTTTTTGCTTCCAACTGAAGCAAAATTTGATTTGGGGTGTGATGGGGACTGAATTTTTTTTTTTTAAATCACTTGTCAGAAATATTTTATTTAGTATCATAATATCCTGAAACTCACAAAATGACCTTAGTATGCCATCTTCAGAATAGGCAGTTTGACATAATCACAGACACAAACAAAAGTGTATTGATAGTCTGGCTCCATACAAAGAGTAATTTAGCTGCAAGGAGTAAATATATGGAGCCCTGTAAAAGGAAGACCTGCTGCATGTGGTATAAACTGTAATTTTTTTTTTTTTGAGGCAGATATTGCAGGTGTGTGCAATAGTATATGCACTGTGGTACAATACATATTAAAAGAAGTTAGGAGAGAGATTTCAGGTCAATTTCTTCTCTATGCCATTTAGAATCTCTTTATGAAGGATTTTTCTCTCTAGTTACAGATAGCTTTCTGCTGTGTAAAGAGCAGCAGAAATTTATTAATGATCACTGAAAAGAAAATATTTTATTTAATTGCTGTATAAAATAAATAAGCAAGATTTTTTCCCCCTTGGTTTTCCATATTGAACTACAAATTTTGTTCTCAAAAGCACTGAAAATTAACTTCTTGAAAATGAATAGGCAGAGTACTAGTTAGAGAATGAATACAAGATGCAATTTTAACACCTGAATATTAATTTAAATGGGTCAGAATATAACATTCAAAATAAATGACTGTCTAGCAGTGATGTCTTTTCCTGGTCTTAAAATCAAGAGTCATACATGGTTAGAAGGGGAAAAGGGATTATACCTTGGTATTTCTTTTAAGGATCCTTAGGTGCACACGTCTGTTGGGGTCCCCTCCCCTGCCATGGAGCCCTGGGAGATGGGCCCTGGGGGGGAGACACGGGGTTTCCCTGCCCCTGGTCAG
>NW_008237423.1:362075-398892 GCF_000691975.1 Corvus brachyrhynchos
TGACGGGGGAGTTCCTGAGCAGAGCCCCGGCCATGCAGCTGGAGAAATAAGCATCTCAGAAACATCTGCCACGAATCTGTCCATATATACTTCGTTTCCACGGGACTCCTGGTTTGAAATATGCTTGTTGCAGTAATCCCCGCTGCAACACACGTCCAGGTCAAATACACCGAAACGCACACCGCAAAATGCCCACCCCAAAGATCTGGTATAACATTATAGGTTTTACTAATTAGCATATCTATCAAAGATTCCCCAATGAGAGGCTCGAGTGAGCTCCCCTCCCCAAGGAGCCTTCTCCTGGATGGTTCTATCTTAGTTTACAGAATGTGTTCTGGAGAGGACCTTGGGGTCTGGGGCACACTGATCCCTAACTACAAAGCTTCTAAAATGTTTAGTCTCTCAGCCTGACAAACAAGTCCAAGAATGTAGGCAAAAAGCACTAGGAATACAGAAGGTGCAAAAAAGGTATAACAGGGGTATAAAAGAAAAGGCAAAAAATCTTCATGGCATCAGTAGCAATGCATGAGACATCCCCACTGTGAGGTATTTATGGTGTTTTGAATAGCTTTCCAATTATTGACACTGAAGGTCATACTCATAGATCACATCTAACACAAACTAGCTCGTTTGGCAGAACAGCTCCCATAATCTAAAGACACAATAGGAGAGAGAGAAGATACATAGTGGACAAAGGGAAGAGAGAATCCTATGACCTTTAGACAGGAAGACATGTTATTTATATACGCTGACAAAGGTTGCTCTGCCACGGAGGACTGGAAAGGCAACACAGCTACAGAAATGAATGATAGACACTGGAGCTAATCTCAGACCTGCCAGACCTCTGTGGCTGGCAGCAAATATGGGGGGAGAGAAACACTACCCATCGTAAAGGTGATTAGTGTTGGCACAGCTCGAATAAATTGAACATGTGTAAGTCTGTGGGACCAGGTGGAGCGCAGCGTGGTGAACTGGCTGAGGTACTTACAAAGCTGGTCTCCATTGCCACAGAACAACAGCAGGGCAAGTGTTGCACCCACCTTCCAACATGGCTGAAACAGCCTCAAAGAAGGACAAATCAGGGATGTAGACCAGTCAGCTTAACCCTGTAACAAGTTGTGGAGAAAGTCCTCCAGGAAGCCATGTCCAGGCACTGAAATCCCAACAGAACAGTTGGCTTAATCTTGAGGAACTTTGTTTCAGATCCATATCTAAATTTAAAAATAGATCCCCTATTCCTTCTTTAGTTCCATGTCCTATTTATGTTTTCATTGTCTGGCTTGTGGCAAATAGGCATGTTACACTGGAGTATATCTATTTGTCTACAGGGTAAACCTCATAGAAGTGTCATGGATGACTCAACTTTTGTCTCATCTTCTCTCCCCGTATTCTCAACAGCAGACCCTCATCTTGATACGCTGGCTGAGTTAAACTATTCCATAGTAATCATAGTCATCTTGAACTTTCCTGTTACTGATGAAGAGACACTGAAGTTGAAGGTGCAGTTTATAAGAATATGTTTACTTAGATACCGTATTTATTTTTGGGAAAATTACTCTACTGGCCTCAGGAGAGCATAGAAACTTAATGTCTGGGGAAATGCCAACTGTACATAAGATGATTTTTCTCTTGGAAAGATTAAATGAACACTATTCCGTTCCAACTTGATTTGTTTCATTCATATGGTCAGCTTTGGCAGTTGGTTCCCTTTATAAAATGGGTCTACGCTTTAAACATTTTTATTTGGTGAAAATGTTAGTATGATTAATAGTTGGAATGGCTTCAGATTGCTCATTTAACTGTCATTGTTGATTAATTATTTTTATTTACTTATTTTTGCTCATTTTCTGTTGCAGAGGACTTCTATTTCATTGATTATATACTTTGGTTTTGGCACACACAAAGTTATAAACTAGCAAAAATAGCATTTCACTCTAAAAGTTATAGCAATCTTATAAAAGACCAGTGAATTTTGTATTACAAATATAGTATTAGAACGGAGCTTTAGAAAAAATGAAACTATATTTTTGTTCATGCATGAGTTCAAAACTTGTTTTAACTTCATCTATATCAGGTCACATTCTTCTGTGGGTTACCTTCTTGCACTCTCTTGACTACACTTAAAATTTAATTTTGTGTGGTCAATCACTGTCTTTGCTGAGAAGTAATTTCTTATTTCCTGACACAGTGTGGTATTGGTGATCAGCTTCAATATTTCAACTGACAAATCCTTGGCTTAACACTTGTTCAAGCAAAGAACCTGAAACTGTGATTAGCTGTAAGCACCATTGCTTTTCATGGGACTGATAACACGCTTTTAAGAAGCATGTCCTTCTGCACTTCTCTTGAGTCTGTAACCATGAAGGGAGGGGTGTGCTTGGCTCAGGAGGGAATCTGTGCTTTTCCCTTCCATTAGGTGCTCTGAGATGTCCACATGCCAGGAGTGATCAGGCATTTACTGGGAACCTTGGAGAAGAAAGAATACAGGTAATGCTGACTTGCAGTCAGTGATGAACACTTCAATAGCAATTTGTTATGCACTTTTATAAAGTCAGTTGTTGATTTTGGTTTGGTAAATTTGACAAAGATTTATAGCAGTGCACAGAAACTACCTGTAGAAAATTCAGTAAGTGTGTGAGACCAGTACGCTTGATTTACTAGCAAACAGTGCTGTTATGGCTACTTCACAATGCCTTTGCAGCCATTGACATCTTCTGAACAACTTCTATTACCACCCTGTACTGGACATCAACACCGCTGCTAGAAGGCAGACTGCAATTTATAAGCATGTAAAGTTCCTAATGCAAAGTTCATCTGAACTTTGTATCCCTCATGGATCAGCTCCTTCTTGAGGAAAGATTACCACCATTACATCAGCATGGAAGCAGTGTAAACATATGTCTGAAACTGCAAACTCCAACTCAGAAGTTATTTTTAGTCTTGAAAGGAACTGTTGTACCTATTCCGAGAGTCAGCATCTGTATAATCCCTTCAAATTCCTTGGAATGGAATTCCCAACATACAATTTTCACCTGAAGATCGCCTCCTTGCCTTGCCTTGTCTTCGTATTTTTTGTTAACTAGTTCCCCTTCTAATGAAGACGCATCTGGATTTAGCAAACAAAAGGAGCTAACACAGTCTTTTGAACACCATCACTGGGCTCAGTCTTCTGCATGTTTTGTCCTTTTTCTTGCCCTCTGTATCTTGTCTATTCAGCTGTTAAAGCCCCTTGGAGAAAGAGCTGCTTTTGTACTGAACAAAGCTATTTTTCAGTGAGCTCCTGTGGCTTACTGTAAGACCTATAATACCAAATAGTTTAATGTGGCAACAGTTCAGTAAGGACAAGAAAAAAAATGGCATTTAGGTCACATTCCTAATTTCTGAGAAAATACGGAGAGGCAGAAGAAGGAAAAGAAATAGACTTATGTCTGGAAAAAGCTAATATACATAGCTTAGTCCCTTAGCATGAAAAAAGAACTGTGTCACAGACATAGCTGAGGTTAAGAATAGACATGTTACATCATCTTTTGCACAATGCAGTAGTGGGAAAAGGGAGGAAATGAGGACTTAGGAGAGGAATAAATAAATTACAGACCGATTTTATAGAAAAAGGCTAGACTGGATGCTCCTTAGGAAAAATCTGGATTGTGGTCTGTGTTAGAAACAGGTAAGGAAAGAATGGAAAGAACTGATCTAATACAAAGAAAAGAATAGTTGGGGTTTCTGATGACATAGAAGAAATGGTCAGAATCCGAGAACATTCAGGGGATTTTTTCTTTTCCTTTTGTTAAGAGATCCTGTGATTGCTTCTGGCATGTTACTGATTGTGGCAAGCTTTAAAACACCAAGCCCAATGGGGAAAATGTATACAAAACCCTGAACAATTTCTTTTTCCACATCAGACTTTATCCAAGACTACAAGCCTGTTAAGTGGATGTTCTCTTGAAAGTGAATTCTACCTTCAGGACTGTACCTCTGGCACCTTGTCTATAGCATGTGGAAAAATAAGGGAGTTAAAGTAGTCCTGTGAGAACACAGAACTTCTATGGGATGGGAGTTGCTCGTGGCAGTGAAGACATCCCATCTTTGGAGAAAAGTGGAGCTTAGACAGAAGTCATTTAGATGGAAGGACAGTTGCCAGTTGTTGTAGGCACAGGGGCTCCTAATAAATATAGCCCACAGGCCAACTGAATGCTGGACTTATTTTCAGGGATTAAACAACTGGTTCAGAAACTCTCTCTTTATTTCTTGCTATTTATTTATGGCTTTCACCATAATTAATCGAGAAAGGGATACTTAACCTGTTAAACCACAGTGTAAGGAGCTGAGCTGAATGGTCTCTCACCTTCTAAATCTTCAGGTAGCGCTTTGTAGAAAGACCTGTCGTGTGCTTCCATTTCTAGCCAGGAGCAGAGAAATGGAGGGAAGGAGAAAAATGGTGTGCTTGGTGTTTCTTAGTTCATGTAGAAAAAACCCCAATATTCCAGCTCTGAAAGCAAAGGCTGAGAGCCTGAAAGCAATTTAAACACTGTGGACAAATGTTTGGAAAAATAAACAATGTGTATATGGTTACTGGGGAAAATTGATGGATACTAACGGATTAAGTTTGAATCAGGTGTCAGACAAAGAGTGCAAAAACTGTAGCCTAGGGATAAAGTCAAACTGGGGATGGTACAATACGTCCACTGAAAACAACCACTAGTTTAATTCTGGAGCACTGCATTAATATGTGGGACAGGATGGGGCCTACTTCTCAGAAGCAATTCTTTTTCTCTGCTCACTGGGAAGCTGGAAACATATTCTGGAACATCCTTGGATTTCATATCTCTTATTACTCTGTGTTTTTATCAATTAAAATTATTTCTGAATATTTAATTAAAACCATTAAGCATGCTGATATAGATTCGCTTCAAACAAGCAAGCAGATTCAGGAAATATATGTGCCACGTAAAGGACCATAGCTCCTAATTCCAGTCTCACTTGGAGGCTGTGTCTAGGGCAGTGTGCGTCCCAGTAAACAGAAAAAAGAGCTGTTTCCAGTCAGTTTGCATTCACAGCCAGACGTAAATCCAAAGGTAAGCCATTGAAAATATAACATGTGCCTACCTTGCAAAAGGGTCCATGTTGTTTCTACCCTTCTTAAAGAAAGCAGCTCTTGGACTATAACAGGCATCACAAATATGTAGGATATAATGAGACCTGAAAGGGACACTAAGAATCAGAAAGTCTTTTTGTCTCAACCACAACAACTTTTTTCAGGGCAATGCTGTCCATGTGCTGACCTCCAGAAGATCAGGTAACGGATTTCTCACATTGCTTCCATTGTCACAGTGGCTTCTTGACCCTGCTGGCTTCCTCTCACAAACTTACTGCTGCAAAGATTTCAGGAGACTTTGGGTAAGTTGTTGGTAATGGGGACTTGAGAGAAGACAGTGCATATATATACGAGAGGAATAAATTAAGGATGATTGAGTAAAATTGACTTCAGCATTTAAAAAAATTTGATGTTCAAGTTTGCAACTATAACTCTTTCTTTTGAAGAGTTCTTTTCCTGCTGTGTAAAATAAAGTGTGGTTTATGCAAAGCGAAAATAAAAAACTGCCTTCAAATCATTGCACAATCAATGAGACACCAAGTTACAGGAACAGACAGTGGAAATTTGTGTACTTGAATCAATTTTTACAGAATAAAGTAATTAATATTTAGGTGTTGGGGTTTTTTTTTTTGTCAATTAAGAGGACGTAGTTTTACAAGTATGCTTCCTGTAACAATTCCAGATAATAATTTCCTGATTCCAGATAGGTTACCTTTTCTCAGTCCTCCAAAGTAAACCAAAAAAGTTAAAAAAGCGTCCAGAACTGTAGGGGATTAAGCTGTCAGATATATAAGTCTAAATATAGGTAAAATCTGCTTTAGTTGCTATTTTAATATGAAAAGACACTGGTTCAGACTACTCAGAAAATAAAAATAAATTTGAAACAGACACCTAGAAGCCACACATCTTACAGGAGTCCTGACTGGAATGACCTATCCAAGTCAAGGTCACTATGGCTGAATTCTGAGACTGTTTGGGAATAAGTGTCAGTTCCAAAGAGAAAGGGAATATTCATAGAATCATAACAGTTTGGGTTGGAAGGGACCTTAAGAATAATCTAGTTCCAACCTGCCATGGGCAGGAACACCTTCCATTAGACCACTTTGCTCAAAGTCTTCAGTGTTTCCATTATTACCATGGTTTTACAGAGTTTAAAGCCTTTCTGCAGTATTAAATGTCATTTCCCAACCAAATTCATTGTGGTGATATAATTGTAGTAAATCCCCTCAAAAATAACTCTTTTAGTTTTCATTTTGCATTTGGCAAATATAATAAAAGAGATAGCATCATTTAGCCTGTAGTCACCAGGCAGTCCCACAGAAATCTGTCTTGCCAGCAGAGCAGCTCAGAGCAGCTCAGAGCTCCTCAGCCCTGGAAACAAAATTTAAATTCTACCATCATGTTTTGGCTGAGGGGATGGTGAAGAAGGGTAAATGATAGCCAAGTGTGAAGGGAGACCAATGCTGTTGCTATTCCAAGACTGCTATATACACGCCAGTTTGCCTACTGGAAGCTGTTGCTGCAGCAGCCAGCAGCCTTATCAGGCTTCCAGCACAGGCAAAAAGACTGAGAAATCAATTTTGATGCTGCTCACGTGTGCCAGTATAAATGTCACCAGTCCCACAGGTGTAACCCACAAGGATAAGATCTGGCATCAGAGTGTAAAATACCTCCCATGACTGTCTCCTACCCTGATGGGATAACCTATGTTGACTTCTTCTGGCACCAGTGATCTTGGCCAATCTACCAGCAACCTTCTCCAGCAAAGGACCTTAATTCCCTCATCAGTACGCCCTACCACACAAACTTTCACTTTAAACAGAGGGCTGTATTAGAGCTTACTGGTCCTTGATTGCTCTGTATGGTAGAAAGTCCGTGACCTCACTAGGGCAGGGGAGTGAGAAGGATGGGGGAATAGTATCGTGGAAGCACATGTTGCCTCAGGAAAGGCCTGAGGCATTCTAGCAGTTTTCTGGAACTAAAATCTTTACTGTTTTTACCTAGCTGGGAATCTTGTCCAGAATTCTAAATAGTCATTTTTTCACATTGCATATAAACATTATCATCTTTTTTAACAACATTCTTGAGTTACTCTGCTTGTTTATGTTTGTCTTGATTATCTGAACAGGATATTTTAACACTGGAACTCTAAAGGCAACTGATACCATACCAATGGTATGTGATCTAGTTAATGTTCAGGACAGAAACAGGTATTTGTCTATTTGCAGTTTTACACTGGATTTTTAAATTGTATTCCTTTCTGGGAAGATATGAGCACATCAGAGGGAGGAGTGGGAGTGGGAATGATGAGGAGCTATGTGAAGAACTAGTATTGATTTGATTTTCAGGTTGGCACTTTGCCTTTCAGCCTGGAAGTCTTCTGGAAGGTATTTTGCCTTCCTGTCTGGATTTTAGACACCTAGTAGAAAGTAATCTCCTTCTTGGCATTAATACTGGACATTTTGAAAGTATATTTGAATTTATGATTCAAATTTTAAAAAATTTCCTAAAACTGCGTTTGATAAACTAGTTCACAACATGCTTGTTATTGCATCAGACTGTAAGTCCCGCATAATTCAACTAGTTTAACCCTATTACATTTACCCGTTACTTTATGTCTATAGTGGCTGCAGCAGATTTGCTGAGCTTTTGTCTTTTTAACCCTTCCCATCTCCTGCTCACCTTCTCATCTCATTGTTGATTTTCCTCCTTTCACAGTTACTTCACCAGCATCTCTATTCACCTATCCCTTCTCCCTTTTCCGAAGCTCCATTACACCACACTTCCATGTTAGCCGTTTTGCACCAGGAGGTGCTGATTTGTTATCACCTCAATGTGAAAGGTGTTCGGATTCTGTGAAGCACCATTTAAAATGCTATTTGTTAGAGATAATACAATCAAGAAATCTTACTTCCCTGTAAGTGCTGGGAGCCCAAGTTGTAAAACATTGAACAAGCCCCCAGTGGATGTAATAGTCTTTAACTATTTGCACATTTACTTTCATTTCAGAACACTAGCTCTCCTCTTAAACATCATTTGGAGAAAAACAGAGTATTGCCCAGCACACTGATGCCTTTGTTAAACCGAGGATCTTTGTCACCTTGTGTGTGTTTGATTGGAGAATTTCCCTCTTTTAATACAAGCAGAGAAGACTGTTTCTAGACTACCCTGTGGAAAATTTTTGAAGTTCCTCAGGCTGAGAAGAAGCTAATATGTCTTATTTTAAGTGCTTTATTTAGCTTAATAATTGAGCAGAAAGCAAGTGTTGGCTGTGATCAGAACCAACTTTTCAGGTTCCTAGAGCTCAATTAGAGAGATACCTAAACTTAGACTGCAGGGACACCCAGTCATTTATCCCATAAAACAAAGTCTTCCTGAAGATGAGAAAGGCAAGAGGTTTAACCTGGGAAGCAGTCTTCTGACTCAGATAAAAAATATTAGCTAGTCTGAGAGGCAAGAAGTACTGTAAAATAGACATCAGGATTCCTTTTTAGGGCATAGCTGAGCATTTAGATCCTAAATCAGAGAAGTGCTAGCTTTGATTTTCATTTATTAAAAAATGTAACTATGTTTTCAGTGTTACTGAAGATTAGAATTCTGTTGCACACAGACCTAACGTCCTCTCTCTACAAACCGTATTCTCTTTCCTGTCATTGGTGTTCTTGGAGTATTTATATTTTAAATATTCTGGCTTGCCCACTAATAGTGGCTTCCAAAACATAATCCAGAGGAAAAAATTTCAATAAATAATGCATAATAAAAATTATAACTTATGGATCTGGGGTATTTTTAAAGAACAAATGCCCTCCTTGGATGTGCATAAGCCCTTCTCCTAGAAGATCTGAATTCCAGAGCCACCTCTGTTACTTATTTATGTGGTGAAATTTCTTGTTTTCTTCTGCACTTTGACTGTTGCTTCTTTTCCACATCTCAACTCCTTTGTTGAACATAGCAAATGAAAATAGAACTATCAATTAGTCATTGTTTCTTCCTTCTCATAACTGGAATGTCTTGTTAATAAAACAATATATCAAGCCATGTTCTGCTTTCTGTTATTTGCGTATTTGTTTCACATTCCTTTGTCTTTTAAAAAGAATATGTTGATTTTCTGATGGGAATGCTGTGCACAGTCTGCTGGTGTGGTTTAGAGGTTAAGAGAAAACAGATTCAAAAGGAGGTTAAACAAATATTTTCACATCACCATGTAAATTTCTCAGGTCATTCCTAAAAGAAGTTTGTTCTATTACTTGAAGTCAATTTTTCTTACTTCAGTAAAATGAATTCATTTTTACTTCCTTTTCCTAATGAGTCTAAGAAAGAACAGATAGATGAATTTGCCCTTCATGTAAGACTGAATAAATCTTGAATCATTTTGAAGATGAGTAGGTACTTATGAAATAGGATATATTTCATGATCAGTGCTATTGAAATTTCAAGTTTCATTTTGTATTTGCTTGAACAGAAAAAAAATATTCTCTTCTAAAATGATCTTATAAGATACGTCTGTGGGATTTTTATGGTATCCAATTAAAAGCAATCCCATTCTCTGCGTTGGCAATAACCTATTGATGTTTTAAGCTGGAAAAAGAGGTTTCTTGGCAACCTTCTTGAATATCATGCATTTTATTAGAAGAGAGTATCTTCAGTCTTCTCTGGTTTCACATGGAACAGGGAGTTGTTTATTTAGGTATAGATATCTAGCAGACACTGGGGTATCTTTTTGGTGGTACTGGCTGCATCTGGAAAAAAATAAAATACAAACCTGCCTTTCACCACATTTTTGTTGACTGTGAAAACCATGTTGTTTCTTAATGCCAGCCTTAACAGGAAAGACCCATGCAGAAAACAGAGACATTTTAGGAAGTGGACCAATTATCCCCTATCAGTCTATGGGTCTTGCTGAAAAGTGTGGTTGAAAGTGGTGCAATGTTCCACTGTCTACTCCTGATAATATGTCTCCACCACTGCTCTGCTCTTCTGATATGACTGTTTCCTGGAAAATGTTTCAAATCCCATATGATTTCTGTATTTTCTTTTAAGATACATCACGATAAAGAGAGAGCATCTCTTGGGAGCACATGCCATATTTTCTGATGCTTCATCCAATATTGAAATTTTCTCTTTGTTTTGCAACTTGTGAGCTAGAAATATTTGCTGTCAGAGTGAATAGGAAATGTTTTTGTCACCACATTTCTCCAATTGAAATTTTATGGTTCTGAGGACAAGGAACATTTGCTGTTTGCAAATCGGGGTGCTCCTCCTTCAACACCTATTACGTATCTCATGCTGAGAAGCACTGATCTCCAATAAACCAGAAGAAAAAGAGGAAGAAACAAATGTGAGAAGGAATTTCAGAGTTTTATTAGCCCCTGGAAGAGACTGGAGATATTTACGGTTTGCATAATTTTGAAGGTAAAAGAAATAAAATGTAACTCAAAGTTTATTCTGTTAAAAATTATGCAGTTTGTTTTTATATGGGGATATTTACTGGTGTTGTACATATAAGAAAAAATCTATGGTTTTGCTTACAAAAGCTGTCAACGGGAGGACTGTGAGAAACTAAGTATTTTCTTTGCAGTACATATTTCACACTGATATTGCTGATGTGGAACACAAACATTTACATTATGAATCACACAAAGTATAAGTTTGTATTAGGAAGTATATTAGGAAAATTAAAGCCTTCCACAGAAAACCTGCTTTATTAAAAAGTGACAGTATGAGAAGTTTACCTGTTGTATGTAGCTTGCTTTTTTTTTCTGAATGGCAAAACCCAAACGTTTAATACTTACTCATATAAGTATTCAGAAATGGTTCCTTTATAATGTTTACTGCACCAAAAAACCTACTAAGCCCCCAGAGGGCCACATTCTTCTTCTGGAGCTCATTTGGAACCAAGTGTCACAAAATCCTGAGAAAAGACATAATTTGAAAATAATAACTGGTTCACAAAGCCTACTGAGATAATACATCCTGCTGGATCTTTGCCCTGGTTTAATGAAACTGAAGTGAGGAACACCTTTGTTTTGGAGATAGTAGGCGTGACAGCTCAGAGTAGTTTTTTAATGTGACAGTATGTGTAATGAGATAGGACATGTAATCTCATAGGAAGAGTCTCATAAAATCATATTACTTTGAGCCTGGCTACACTTACCTATCCCTTTTAAAATGTTTTTGGCTATTTCATCTGAGCTGGTGCTAGACTTTGTCTCAGCCAAGAGATTCTGTAATCTCAGGTATTTACAAATTTCATTTGAATAAAAATCCAATAAACAGAAATAATACTTGCAAAAGTTTAAAAGGAGAAGGACAAGCAGACAAGAAAGCCATTAGACCCTGCTAGAGAAATGAAGGAACTTGGTCAGACCAAGCAGCAAAATAATGCAAAGCCTGATTTCAGAACACAACCGCCCCAAAGAGAAGCACTGAGGAAATTCAGGAGCAGAACAAATTTGAAGATATTTCATTAGTATAAGGCATAAAGAAACTCAGTTTAAGTCCATGGCAGCAATGTTTTGTTTACCTGAAGGGCTATATTTGCCATAAAGACAAGAAAAATCTTATGTGGACTAAGGTGTGGGAAACATCAGAGGCAAAACAGCTGAAATAGCTCTGTCTGATCACTCTCAGCAGGATCTTCTTTCCAGCATCTTTTATGTGGTATGAGCAGATTTCTGATGAGAGCAGTGGTTAGGGGTAAAAACACTATTAACAAAATCTGTACAACAGATCTTGTGAAGGCATTATCCCCATTCAGTATCTTTTGAGATTAATCACTTCTTTAGTGTTAAAAAGTAACTACATAGATATGTCAGAAGTCTAGGGTGATTTTGAGGAGAAAAAATTGTGCTTATACAAGCAAGACGTGTGGTAAATACTATGTGTGACAAAGATAATAACACTATTTTTTTCCTTCTAAATGCTTACAGCCATGCATTTTTTATTGGTACATTGTTGAATTCCTCAAAAACTAGCCTGAATTTCCCCATCATTGGGCTGTAAATAAGACAAAGTCTGTTACCTCAAGTGCTTCCTCTCATCCAGGTGATACCAGAAGACACAGACTGATATATGGGCCAGAAACCTTCAAAACTGATAAAAGATCAGGAAATCCCTCTTAGAATGAGCTTTATTGTGTCTCGTGGTTTAACCCCAGCTATAAACTATTATATAAATGGATGGGCCTTAAATAAATTCTATTATTAATCAGAAACAAAAATCTGAATGTAAAAAATACTGGTGTTTCCATGAGATTCTCCCTCTGTAGAAGAATGTAAGCTAAAGAAGAGAACTTCTTGCATTCCTAAAGGATTGCACGAGACTTTGCTAATTCAAGAGATCTCGGAAGACTGGCTGCTGCCTGTATGAAGAGAACAGAATGGATTTTTTGTCAGAGGCAACTCTTCCTATTCTTTACATGACCATTTGTATTTATTTTGTACTGATATTTTGTCCTGTTATGTGTTCTTCATTAATGTATGTTTTGATGCAGGTTTTATCATAACGACCTTTTCAAAACTATAAGATCTGGTGTTCAGTGACCACAACTGAACTCTTAAGCAGGAGGTAAAAAATTTTGGAAAAAGGAAATAAAATGGATCTTTTCATCATGCTAGCCACAGTATGTCTGCAATAGCCTTTTTCAGTTCCTGCATTCTTTGCCATCCTAGCAACTGGAAAAAATATTTTTACTTGCAGTGTCCGTGTTTGCGCTGGAAGGTGACTGGGATGCAGTGATTCAGAGCCAAAAAAGCCATCTTACAGAGCAAAAACTTTAAAGCAAGGCCACATTTTAATGTAAATTTTTATATGAGTCTGCATTTTGCAGAAGTAAAGGTATCTCCTAAACCCTAGGAACTGCAGATTATGCTCTTTTTTTTAAGGCCAGCTGAAATAAGTGATGCTTATTTCATTCCTTTTGTTATACATTCGCTGTATTCCTGTGCCCGCTGGAGTAAGAATAAAAGCTGAGAAAGCACAAGCATAGTGATGGCCTTAGTCCATAGCTTCATCAGCCTTTGGAAGGGATTAGGTGGTCTAACTCCCTGCAATAACGTGGGACAGGGAATCTCTCCAATGTTGTGTTCTTTAAACACCATAAAGAAGACACTGGTGTTAATATAATGATAATTCCATTACTTCAGTACACATGAAAAATTAGTACCTCATCTTTAGTTTCCACCAATTCCTTCTTCAGACTTTGCTTGCAGAAAACTTCCTATAAGCAAACTTCATTTAAAATTGGGCAAATGGCTAATTATGTATGCAGTTAAAATAACACAAACCAGTTTTTATTTGAAAAAGTTGGGCAAAGAATAAAATACGATGTTTGGAAATAAATCTCATTTCCTCATTACACGTGTTAATGAGTGTTTCCAAATTTTTTTACATATCAAAATCAGGACTATATGCAAGACAGAATAAAAAAATAGACTGTAAGACATCTTTTTGAAAACACATATAATGTGAAAAACAGTATGTGTAACTTTGAATTTCATTGTTGTTTTTCTGTAAAAGTAGTCCTTTATGCAGAATACACAGTTAACATCTGGAAATTTTTGTATCACATTTTCATGTGTAACTATGTTAATAAAAAGTCTAATGATTTACCATCGAGTAAATGATAATGGGTGATGTTGAAATAGGTTAGAATTAAGTTAGAGCATGAAGTTGCCCATGTTGCACATTCCCAGTACTCCAATAATGTTCATTCCATGCATCCTGGATGCGAAGTTGACTCAGATCTGTGGTACAGTCTGGACCTGAGCAATACAGCAAAACACCAACTGATTCTTCTATTTCTTCAGTATGAAATCTGGAACTGAATATAATTTCTCCGAACAGCAGAAATAGTGCTAGGCAACTCCTATTCCTAACTAGGTTATCACAAATAGCTTTATCCAATATGGAAAAATTAAGTAAAGCTGTTTTTCCTCAGAGACCAAATGGATGGCTGCACAAAACACTCCAATGTGTCAGAAGAGATAACTTGTTGTTGGCTGTGTCCTTGGTAAAATGAAACTGAAAATTAAGTGGAAAGATAAAAAAGATCCACATTTTTTTCTTTTACCTTTATTCTGATTTGTGATCATTATAAAATTATTGTAATACTTTTTCCTCTTTACTGTGTTCTTATGACAGGTATAAGTAAAGCGTACCTTTATGGGTTTTTTTGTCATTTTATATCTGCTATTTCAACTTAAAATAAATATAGCTTCATGGGTAGAAAGAAAATTTTATGAATTTTCTTTGAGATAATATCAACAGAAAGAGAAATTTTTCTTAGTATTTATATGAAGATAAAGCCCAAATGATTCTTGATTTATATTTTAATTTTTGCTTCTCTGAATCTTCCTCTTAGAGGAGATAGGGATGAAAGTTTTGCTTAGGAGTATTCTGTTTCTCTTTGTTGTCAGACATTGATATTAATAAAAATAAACTGTTCAAACTTGAAGTTAAATAGAATTCTTACTCAAAAGGAGTGGTGCATACCATATCATCTTCCATGTTGTTGTGCAACATTTGGTTTCCACTTACAGTACCGGCTGTGTGTTTCTTAAACCTGAGCCATCTCTTTGTCCGTGTTTGCTTGAGAAAGTTTATGAGAAGAATTTCAAAGTTTCAACACACCTTTAAGCTGAGTATTGCACCTTCTCTTTTGTGCCATACCATGTGTTTTATCCCCTGTACTAGTCAAATATCCAACATATAATCATAAAATATCTGATTAACATCAGCTGCAGTGATCTTAAAGTCATAACCTTCTCTGGTTGACATGCATGGTGAAGCTTTACAATTTGAAAGTCAGGTACTGAACAAGATCTTGTTAGTAAAGGGTTCAAATTAGACTTTAGATAAATAACTCAGCAAGGTTTTGCTCTTTTGGAGTCTCGCAAACTTGTGACTTGGGTTGAGGTTCAGCTCATTAAACATGAGCTATCCAAAAGCTAAAGCAGGCACTTTTAAATGGCTGCCTAAGGTCTGCCTGTTGTGAATGCAGAGAAAAGCCTGCCCCAGGATTGCACAGCATGCAGAATCTTGGATTCTGTCTCAAGACAGGGCACATTGCCATTTGAAGATGACTGTGTCTATGCACTGAACAGGAATACCAAGCAACCAGTGTAAACAGAAGACTGCACTTTAGGGAAGAAACAAGAATTTAGGCAAGTCCTTGGACCCATCATCTGCTCAGTACACTGTTCTTTTCTGTAAGTTCCTTGACTTGGCTACAAATCTTTGTACATGCTCATAAAGACTTGTAAACCTGCAAGTGGTTATTTATACACTAAGAGGTACTTGCCACTTATTTTTATGATGGATTTTGGAAAAAAAAAAAATTTCCCATAGTTTGCATTTGTGATTTTTTGCCAGGGATTGATTGTTTAGAATTAATTTATTTCAAGTGTGATTGTATTTCTAGGGTGAACCTTCTCCTCACGGGTTCCCACATGGTCTTGTCCATTCTCAGGGGAACTCACCTTCCCAGAAGCACACTGGGGGATGCGAATTCAGAATTTGTTTTCACTCTCTCCCTCCTATTTAAGTCCAGAGAAGGACATTTTTATTTAGGAACTGGAATCACCATGATCACTGAAGCCAAAAATATTTTTATTCATTAATTCAGTGGGAGAAAGATTGCTCTCTAAAACCACTGCTGTTAGCAGTAAGTAGAAAGATTTTATGATGTGTGTGCTGGCATTAGGACTGTTACTGAAATAGGTTTTCAGATTCTCCACCTGAAATATAACATGAAAAATTCACCTTTCTGTGCACCAACAGCTATATTTAACAAATGCTTTAAACTCTCAGACTTAAGCAATAATTTTATAATTATGACTGTATTGATATAAACCAGGCCTGAAATATAACAGCAGGATTCTCTGGGGAGAATGAGTGTTAGAAATGAAAACCCATGCTCAGTGAGGTGTTCCAGCACAAGTGTGGAGGGCCTTTTGTGACTGAGATCCAACGTGTCACTTTTCACACATGCTTGGATAGGGTTCTGTGTACCAGGGAGGCATCTGGAAGAAGCAGAATCCAGGCATTTGTTTTAGGCTATCTTGTATGAGAATCTGGAAATGTTATTGCATAAATGGGAGTTGTTGGTAATTCTCTGTTGAAATGCTATGTACCATACATGCTACTGGCTCTGTTCAGTGGTGCAGATGATTTCTTATTAATTCATGTATAGTTTTCCTTTAAGGCAGTAAAAAGTGTCTTTGACTTATGTCTATAAGTAAACTAGACAGAAAAATGCAGCCCGTAAAACCAAACACAGACAACTGTTTTGACAAATAAATAGTGAATTTTTGATGAATAACTAGCAAATTATAGTTTTAATTTTTCCTAATGGATGTGAATGTGGGGTCCTGATACCACTAAGCAGATAAGGTAAAGTGCAGGGTGATTTATCAATGTAATCCAATAAACAATATCCAGACAGTTAATTCAGACACGTAGTTCTCATTGATTGAATATTATGAAGAGTGTGGTAGGTTTTTAGAGTCATCACAAGGAAACATGAATTAATCAAACCATAAAGCTTGTTCATTTTGTAACCTGAACTAGTCTTTCCATCATGAGATGGAAAAACTGTGTAAAACTGAAGGTGCTCAGTTCTCCTTCAAAGTAATACAGACTTTCAAAATGTTTAAAAAATGGTATGAAGAAGTATAATTCAATTTTCAGTTTCAAGGCAATTTTGACTGGCTTGACTGAAAAAAAGATTTCTGTAACAGTAACATTACTTCCTAGTTTTTACTGATTTCAAGCCACAAATATTTCGAATGAACTTGAAAAATGTTCTTAAAGGGAAAATTAATGGCAGTTTTTGTTCCCCCTCCTCCTTTGCTAGACAAACCATGTTATCAGTGAATGAAAAGCACACAAGGCTATCCTGCAAGTAACATTCTGATCTGATGTTATCAATGCAGTAATTGACATCAGTAATGAGGCTGACTATTCCCATTTACAACCAGAGTCACTGTTGCTTCAGCAGCACCAGGCCACACACATAGTAATTTAGAGGACATGGCTCACAGCTCTCTTGAAAGAGCCTTTCTTTATAATTTTTTTTTACATCTCACTTGTATACCCTCTTCCACCTGAACTCCATGACAGAATGATGGGATATTCTATCAGACTCTAAAAAGTTATCTTGTTATTTATGTCCCCAGCAAAGACTCATGAAGATAACAGGATGATGAGACTAGAACAGGAGCAAATGACATAGTACAGAAAGGTGAGGGTGAGGGTGAAAGAGGGCAGCAAGGGGAGGCACTGAAGTAAAGGTAAAATATAAGGGAGACTGAATTGAGCACAGTCATAGAATGACAAAAGGAATAATTATTCATGAGGGAGAGCTTGCCAGATGGAAACTGGAGACTAGAACAATAAAGATTGCTTGAACAAGGCCAAAGGGAGGTGAGCAATATCCTTACTGAGAGAATATTAACTGAAGTGAGCTGATAAGTGTGATTTGCAATTCTGTCAGTGTACTCATGCCTTCTCAGACCTACTAAAGGTCCTAGAATTCCTTGTGTAATTTCTCCAGTGAAAATCCTTAAGTTTATCTAAACTGCCAAAAAATGTATCCCTCCTTATGTCTTGCTCATGTCTGCAAATGTCAGTTTCGTGTTTGTTATGTCCAAAATTTTCATGTCCCTTTTATTTTCCCTTTTCCAGTAGGGTTTTGGCAAGACTAAATGTGCAATTTTCCAAAAAGAAATGAGTTTAAATCAGGGAAATTGATATTTCACCTGGGGACAAAGAAATCTTTAATTTTCAGCAGCTGACCAGAGTTCATGGTACAGAATTGGATTCAGTTCACAGAATTTACCTGAAGTATGTATAAAAGTGTTGCTTGAGGAAGTTCTGAGGTGATAACCGGGTAAGAAGTGAACAGATGAAACATTTGACTTCATTTAATACTGAACTGACAGCAATTATGTTGCTTTGGAGTCTGAATTACATTTCTGTTAACTAAATGTAAAACTATTTTATCTTCACAAAGATATCAGAGTACTTTTAATTTAAATGTGAGCATGTGCAATTAAAATTCAAACAGCCAAGGAATCAAAAAGAAAATAAAAGTATTAATCTCTTGTAATGTACAGATATATTGCTTTTTGAATTTTCACTAGAATATTCTTGAAAGATCATGAAAGGAGATAGTCATGGCCTGTTAATCACTCAAAACCTCTAACCATATAAAATTCAATTTCCCAAATATCTTTCTAGAATGGGAATGTCTGCACAGTTTATGGAGCTTTAAATTTCACATAAATGAAACAGTATGATTGGAACATATATGTTGAGATGTAAGAGGTGGAAGTTTATTTTCCCTAATTGCATCATATAAAGAGATCAAAAAGCATGAAATTTTCAACCATACTGGAAAGTGAGTATGACTTGGGAATAAATATTTAGATTATAATTATCTGGTAAATGTGTCCAAACTGTCAACTATGTACTATTTGTATAGTGTCATGAAGGGTGAGGTAAGTAATGATCTATGCCTTTAAAAACAATGAAGGAGTTAAATCTAAGATAGTTCCTTGCTTAGCTGAAGTTCTGAGATTAACACATGCTTTAAAAGGATCTTAATCAGATTCTGTTTAGTTTACTTTTTCCTCTGTGAGTCCCCATTCCTGCCATCAGTCTAGTACAAGACAGGCAATTGTGGCATGTCTGATACTCGGACTGACACCAGAAGTGGTCAGCCTATGGAATTAAATACTGGAAACAATGCAAAGAACGAGACTGGTAAATAAAGTTTAAAAAATTCCTCCTTGCAGAGCCTGAAACAGTTGCAAAGTACCAAAGAAGAAATATTTGAGGAAACCCATAGAAAACAAATTCTAGACAGTTTACTTGACAATTTTGATGTCAGGATGTGGAAAAAATAACTTCATAGAAAGACACACTTAGATGAAACTTCTGAGGAATAGCTTACCTCTAAGTGCAGTTCATAAGCGAACACTACATTCATTGATGGGGTTGGCAAGCTGAGGGAACGGTTCTCTATATGATTAAGCTCAAAATAGCTACAAGAAAAATGACCAACTACAGGCAATTTGACTTTAGGAAAACTATTCGGTAGGGTGTATGTGACAGCTGAAGAGCAGATGAAAGTTGCACTAGGCAGATGACAAAAAAAAGAGGTGTGATCAAGAATTAGGTTGATTGGAGGATTGAATGCAACAGCAAAAGAACAGCCTTACAGAGCTTTTAAATGGAGGTGTGTAGCAACCTCAGATTTGCAGCTATTAGGAAAATAAAGTGCCTGGGAGAAGGGAGAATGAGTACAGAGCAGAAAAGTACAGTGCAACTGAGAAATACCTGTTGTGAGAGCAAAATTTTATTCAACTCTAATAGAGATAAGGGAAAGGAAAGAAAAGTGGCCACTTTATTTCTATAAATTTAGAAATTTCCATAAAAGTAAAAACTGGCATTAAGATGTAAGAGTATGAAAAAAAACTGAGGAAGCAAGTTTTCTGTGTCACAGCTTTAGCAGTATTTCTGTCAATGGCAGAGTGGTCAGACTGTGGGTGGAACATCTTTCACATGTAGCAAAAATGCAGTGGCAAATAGAAGGAAATTTGCTATTGCACAGAAACCATGTAATAAAACATAGCAGCAGTCTTGAGCATAACCGGCCTTAGATTCAGTTTACTCAGGTCCTGGCCCTTGGAACCTCACGGCCCACCTGCCTCACACATAGACGTACTCAAGAAAATGTGTGGTTCTCAACCAAACAATTCAGACTCACCATTTCATCAGTCCTTGGCTTGGATCCCTAGGTCCCTGCACTAGCCAGCTCTTGAGTCCTCTGGTCTCTCCAGTATCCAGCACAGACTTATGGCTGCTTCAGTAGCTGTCTCCCAAATGTCATGCATGCATGCAGAATACTGAGTCCTTCTACCCAGGAAAATAAAGAGTTTGATAACACAGAGTAGGCTGCCCTGATCAGCCACATGTGCTCAAACACATGGCCAGGCAAGTGTCCTGATCAGGTCCTGTTTACATGTGACTGTCCCCCTTAAGCCCCTTATTTATTTTTCCATCCTTGTTTGTTTCTCCACAAACTGCCTTGATCCTTCCGTTTTCCCTTCCTTAGTTCTTCCCATAAAACATGCCTTAATAAGCCTAATAATTATTCTCTTCTGCACCAATAATCACAGAATAACAGAATGGGTAAGATTGGAAGGGACCACAGTGGGTCATCTGGTCCAACCTGCCTGCTCAGAGTCATCCCAGAGCACATGGCACAGGATTGCATCTAGACAGTTCTTGAATGTCTCCAGTGAGGGAGACTCCACAGTGTCTCTGGGCAATCTGTTCCAGTGCTCAGTCACCTGCACAGTAAAGAAGTTCTTCCTCATGTTCAGGTAGGACTTCCTGTACATCAGTTTTTGCTCCATTGCCTCTTGTCTTATTGCTTGGCACTACCGAGAAGAGCTCAGAAACATCCTCTTGGCACCCTCCCTTCAGATACTGACAGTGATGAGTTCCCCTCTCAGTTTTCTCTTCTCCAGACTGAACAGGCCCAGCTCCTTGAGCTTTGCCTTGTAAGAGAGATGCTCCAGTCCCTTAATCATCTTTTTCACCGTCCACTGTACCTGCTCCAGGAGCTCCATGTTTCTCCCATACTGAGGAGCCCATGAATGCCATGTTTGGGTATGTGTGCCAGTAGGCAGCGAGACAAAACAGAGAACTTCTTGAGTAGACTCATCATGATGGATTTCACTCTAGTCCATGGATCTTCCAGGACATCTCTGGAAATGCCTAGTGGGGAGCTCAAGTGTCTGATAGGATTAAAAGGAGATCTTCAGCACAAAAACTCTGAAAGCACAGCACGGGAGAAAGGATGTACATATATATCAGCAAGGAATAAACCAAAGTGTTATTTTTCTGTTGACTAACAACATTTTTCCACCATGCACCTGTTAGATTCACTGGACTGGAATCTGGAAGTCAGACAAGGCCCATTTTATTCATAATATTAAATGTCAACATAAATAAATAATATTAATAGTTTTTCTCTATTAAAAATCTTTGTGTGCTTTCATAACTGCAAACACATTTTTTGTAACTATTGATTTTCCTGAGAAGGACACAGCTCCTCTACAAAATTTTAGGCAGGTTTGGAATGTATTCTATTTTAAATTAGGAATCTGTCTGCTTTTTGTTACGTCTGCAGAAAAGGAACAGTACAAAAGACAGGTTTGTTCACTTCCTTTTTTCATTTTTTGTATATTTTTGTGCATCAGTCTGTCTATGATTATCCATTATTTTTTCAAATTTACACTTTTTGATAATTAATGGAAAATATTGAATATATGCAAAGGCAGCTACTTGTTATCATTAATAAAGGAGTATGGCATCAGAAAAAAACCCCTCTTAGCATACTTAACTGTAGAGATTTAATCAAAACACTTATAAATGTTTCAGAAAAAGTATATAAAAGCCTAAACACATTTATTTATGGAAAATGAGACAGAGCTACACAGCTGGGCTTGGAAGATCATTTGTTTATAATTTATGTCATTTCAGGACAGAAGAAAACCAGACTTTAATCAAATAATGAAAACGTATCCATGCTGTATTTGATGTAAATAGGACTAAGAGAACTCGAAAATGGTGGACTATCCTGAAATAAAAAGCATTAATACTTTGCCATGCATGGCATGTGGAAGCCAGTAACAGAAAACAGCTATCAGCTCTTTCTTTTCTCATTATGTGAGAAAGAAGACCAGAAAGTATTGAATATCTAATTAAAATCACTGC
Source organism: Corvus brachyrhynchos (assembly GCF_000691975.1). Classification (NCBI taxonomy): domain Eukaryota; kingdom Metazoa; phylum Chordata; class Aves; order Passeriformes; family Corvidae; genus Corvus; species Corvus brachyrhynchos. Next base: position 383,959 of record NW_008237423.1, read on the forward strand.
TTGTAAAAGGCAGGAGTAGGAGAAAGCTCAAATTAGTCTATACTGACAGCATGGAAAAGTTTTATCTCAAGGTTGTAGAAGAACTGGTTTTTATGCCTTCATAGATTATTCAGTCAGCTGAGGCATTTTCAAGAAGCTTTGGTGTCTGAAAGATCTAATTTGTCAAAAATGTGTTTCTGACAAAACTGAGTGTCAACAAATTCCTTAACTAAAACCAAAAATGTTTTAAATGTATCAATATTTTGATTGAACTTTTGACAAATGATGTTCTTTCTGTCATTTGACCTGGCATTGTCTTCTGAAACCACGGTAACTATAGTAACAGCTTAAATAAACAAAATGGTATGTAAAACTTTTGATTGCCCAAGTTGTTGTTATCGTTTTTATTGTGAGGTTGGTTGAGATTTTTGTCTGATACAATGCACTGAATTTCTATTTACAGCAAACAAACATCTACAGTTTTTGACTTGAAAATATTGGACTGTAATTTTACATTTAAAATATGCTCATTATTTATATTTCAGAATAAATGCCTTAATTGTCAGAGATACACATTTCCATTTTCATTCTATTTTCTAAGAAGGAAATTCATATACCTCAAAGCTTCATTACTCCATTCTAATCATCTTGAAAAAAAAAAATTTTTTTTTTACTATGGCCCCAGGGGATATATAGAATTATAGAATTATTTAGATTGGAAAAAACCTTTAAGATCATCCAGTCCAGCTGCCAAGTCCATTACTAAACCCTGCCCCTAAGTATTTTTTGCAGTGCAGTGGGCCTTTTGCTGAGAAAATGAACCAACAGTTTAAGTATTAACATTTATCTTGACCATTGCAGTTGGAACAGTAAAAGGGACTCATGAGAAGAAAGATAGCATAATTAATAGAATCATAGAATGCCTTGAGTTGGATTAGCTCTTAAAGATCATCTAATTCCAACCCCTCACACAGTGCCATGGACAGGGATGCTACCCACTAGATCAGGTTATAATGAGCCAGATTACAGTAGAAAGGAACATGTAGACAGGGTACATCACTTTGTAGATCAAACATTGTTTAAGTTGTCCTTTTGGAGACCAGGGTGGCATTTGCCATCTTCCAACCCTCAGGCACCTCTCCTCTTCTCTAAGACCTTTCAAAGATGAGTGTGAGTGGTCTTGCTATGGTGTCCACCAGGTCTCTCAGCACTGGTGGATGCTCATGTGCTCCTCAGGGCCCACAGACTTGTGGATGTCAATTTTGCCTAAGTGTCCTCTAAACTAATTCTCCTTGACCAAGGGGAAGTCTTCCTTCCAACACTCATTTACCATGGTCTCCTGGGTCAGATACTCCCGAGGGCTGGTCCTGTCAGCGAAGACCAGTGCAAAGAGGGTATTCAATAACTTTGCCTTCTCTGCATCCTCTGTTGCCAGGGTGCCCCCTCCACATAATAGGGTCACATTATCCTTAGTTTTCCTTGTTATTGATGTATTTGAAGAAGCCTTTCTTGTTGTCCTCAACATCTTTGGCCAGTTTTAATTCCAAATGGGCCTTGGCCTTCCTTGTCTCATTTCTGCTTACTCTGACAACCTCCTTATATTCATTCCAAGTGTCCTGACCCTGCTTCCATCTCCTGTGTATTTCCCACTTACACTGCAGTAAAGACAGGAATTCTTTATTCATCTGTGAAGGTCTCTTGCTCTCTTTGCTCAATTTTTTGCTCATCCAGATGCATCTTTCTTGAGCCTGGAGGAAGTGATCTGTGAATATCAACCAGCTGTCTTGGACCCCTGTTCCCTGTGGGGCCTATTTCTGCAGGATTCTTCCAAGAAGATCCCTGAAGAGGCTAAAGTGATCCCTCTGAATTCCATGGTTGTCATCTTACTTGTTGTTCTGCTCCCTCCTTGACCGATACTGAACTCCACAATCTCACTGGCACTGCAGCCAAGGCTGCATCCAACATTCACATGTCCAATGAGGCCTTCCCTGTTAGTATGGTAACAGCACACCATTCCTTGTAAGATCTGATGCCATGATGGTTTTTTGCGTTTTATTTTTATATACGTTTATGTATTCTCAGTATTCTTAGCATTCATACTTATAATTCTTTAAGCCTGATATCTTAGCATAGTCCTAGTATTCTGCTAGGCCAGAAGACCAAACATCTCAAAGGCCTCACAACTGGAGGCTGAAAAGCCTTACGCTATCTTGAGAAACCAAGGCCCTCTCTAGAACATATTCTGTAAACTGGGATTAAGCCCATCTGGGGGGCAATACTTTAGAACAGAGTATTCAGATATTCAGAACAGAGAATGCCATTCATTTAAGCCTCTAATTGGGGAATCTTTGTCAGATATGCTAATTTGCAAGGTCTATAAAATTGTATACGTGATATACCGTGCATGCGCATTTCAGCGTATTCCACCTTGACGAACGGTTGCAGCATAAGAATCCTTATTAAATACCAAGGTAAAAACCCTTTTGTCCCTTAACCTTGTCTGGGTTTTAATTCTAGGACCAGGGAAAAGGCATCCTCCACTACCTGTGCAGAAAGTTGTCACCAATGTTTTCCAGAAACCTCCTGGAGTGTTTGTGCTTTGCTCTGTTGCATCACCAGCAGATGTAAGGTTATGTTTTTGGTTGCTTGGACTTGCTCAAGATATTTCCTCTTAAACTCTTTACAGATAGTTCAAGAGGGGCCAAAAAGCTTGCTAAAACCTGAAGTATCAAACCAGGCTCAGATGATTGCTAAATCAGTAAAAAAGCACAAAGTTCTCTGCAAAACTAATCTAGTGCCATGACCTGGTTTCACCCAGAAACATGGTACTTGGTGATGGATTGCACACAGCTGTGCTTTTAGCTACTGAGATAAAAGATGAATGTCATTGAGCAGAGACTCATTACAAGTTCCACAGAAGTATTATGCCTGTGTGAAATTGGCACAGAATACCAAGACTAGTTGAGCTAAGGATATCAGAAAGCTACAGTTCTACTGCCAATTTTCAGCTTTTTGATCACCTCCTAGGCATTACTCTAACCTATAGGTGGAAAAGTAGCAAAGTGTTGGAGAGCATTCCATCTCATTACATCAAGATTTGGGATAGGTTTTCCATTCTTGCTTGCTTTTGCCCTCAGGCAATATACAATTTAGCTATTCAGGCCTTAATTGACACTGCTTGAAGCAATCTCACTTATATTACAGGTGAACAAAAAAGAACCAGTCCATTTAATACTCTGCTCTAATTTATATTATGTTACTTATATTATTTTCTTTTATTTCCCATATTACTATCACCAAAAATCCACATTTTCCCTCTTCATGTACATGGGAAAGGCTATAGGGAAATTATAATTCTTTTGTGTTAATGTACTTATATTACAATTCTGCAGGCCAAGTTGGAATGAATCATTGACTCTCAAAAATGCAATTTATTTTCTTTAATATTTTGACCTTTGCAAGTTTCTCTTTGGCTATTCCTTCCAATGTTTAGAAACAGACAGGGAAGAGAATTTTTAAAATGAAAAGCAGTAACTAGCTTTAAAAAAGCAAAATTAATATTTTAGCTTTTTCAGTTATTGTTTTTGTAATTGGCATGCTTAAGAGGAAGACGAGTAGAAGCATCAAAATATTAAAAGAAAGCAAATTCAGGGCAAAGTCCACTGTGTGGGGGCAGACTAAATGAACAGATCTTGTAAGTGGTGCGTAGAACTTGTAAATTAAAGTTGCAAATTTGCACTGAATTTCATGTGTGAAAGGGAAATTGCTTGTGACTGCTTCATTCTCTTGAGAAGAGACTAAAAAGCAGAGACTTGCCTTGCTACTTGGCACGTAGCAACATGCAAATTGCTAGGCTTTCTTATGCCAGTTTATTACTGTTTATTCAAATCGCTAACTTATCTGCTCCTTAGGCCTACTCTGCACTCATCTTTCCAAGGAAGGGTGGGACAGAGGTGGAGACTATTACAGACAATTTATCTTCGTCCAGTAAATCTAGGAAACTTGTTACCTTTAAGCATTCAGGTGCAAACTATGTAGAGTGTTCTTGGGAAAAAACCACAGCTCCTTTGTTGTGTCTCCCTCACACTCCAGTATAAGAATCCTTTAGCGCGCTGTTGGTAGGTACAGCTTCACCTACACTAACTTCAATTCCAAAATGTGAATATCTAAGCACATTCTCTTTCAGAAACACTGATATAAACCCAAATTTAATGAAGCTTGTTCTCTGTCTAAAAATGAATTATCTACCATCATTGGGTAAAATGAGGTAGGGATACAACCCAATGAAGGCATACCCCACCTGTCTTTCTCAACTTATGCAAAAAAGAGAGGAGAGAAGCTTGCTCTTTGTGCACACACCAACCATTTCTAAGAATTGAACTCCAAAAAATTTGTGAAGATAGAAAGGACTTTCTTCAAAACAGTTCCTTTAACCTTGTTTGGCATCCGCAGGTTTACCTCTAAATCCATGTATTTCAAAACAGAAATAGTAAAATAGGACTGTTAATCAGACAAAAACAGTGACTGTTGTAAATAAGGTAATTTTGTCCTTAAATCTAAGTCCAAATCAGAAAATGGTCTTCTCTGCTGAAGAACCCCAGTATTGCTTTACAACCACCCTCTTCAGGACTTTTAGCAGGAAGGAGACAGAGCTGAGGAAGATGTCTGTGTAAACAGATTGCATTTCCCTTATTTTTACGTGAGAGATTAAATATTCCTTACCTTTTAAGTTATCCTATTGCTATAACTCTTTATGGGGAGCTAGCACTAATTCTTCTCCTGAAACAGTAGAAATTCTGTGAATTTTTATCCAGAATATTTCATTAAAACAACATTAAGAGATCATCTATGTTAATCTCTTCAAACACTTGCTGAAACTGTGCTAATACGGTGGGTATGGTTATGGTACCCTTCTGTCTTCAACAGAAAAAGAATCATTCCATGAACATTGTTGTTTTAATTTTTTCTATCCATTACCTTTCTAATTATGGGAGAGAAGAAGAATGGAAAGAAAGGAAGGGAGCTGGAGAAAAGTGGGGAAAGAAAGAAGGCAAGATACAAAGGCTTAGACATTTAGTGCGGTACAAAATTTAGTGCTGTACAAATTAAAACATTTGTGTTTTAAAGTCTTTCTCCTGACAGAAAGTTTATCATTTTTCAAAACAACATTGAAAATAAACCTCAAATTTTTTGCTCTTGAAAACGAACTGTTAATGAATTCAGATGTCTGTGGCTTCTCAGATACTTATGCAATTTGACAATGTTATCCCTCAGCCAGTATTTATGAGCTGCTTCCTGGACTGTAACTCCACACACTGCCACCAGCTGTCTTAAAATGAGGAGCAGTTTGTCCCTGAGCTTCTGGGGGAGGGCATGAAGAATACCCCCAGTTCGACTACAGCACATATCCTTCTCCTCTGCCAGCTTTTTTCCTGTCCTCTGTCAACCTTCACTGACCTTGAAGATTTCTGTGGCCTTTGAGCTTTCTGATCCCACAAACAGAATAAATTGCATATGTACTGGGTAAACACTACCAAGAACTGTCCCACAGAAGTTGGAATATGTCACATTTCTTTGGTGACAGAGAGAGCTTGCAATGCCTGAAGTGAATTAGAGTCTGCCTTTAAAAGTACAGCTTCAGCCTCACAGTACAGCAGCTGCAGATTGACACGGCAATGAAAGGAGTCATATTTTGATTCACATACATCAAGTTGATATTTCAGTGTCTTGCAAAATGTCTGTTAGGTGGAAGAAGTCAGGATGAGATAGTAGAATTTGTCTGCATGCCAAGGAGGCATATTTTGCTCTGGCACTAAGAAAATTTCCCAATTTATGATTTTAGCATAGCTGAATATTCCAGCTTGACATAATTTCATCTCTGGGTGCCAGTCAGGCATATTTTATGTGATGTACAGGCAAAACCCAAGCTTAGGTGTTTGAATATATTTCCATGCAAAAATACCTGTGACAGTGATGAAGAAAGTGAATCTGAAAATAAACAGTAAAAATATCTATAAAACTAACACGGAAGTTTATATTTAAAGATTCCTTCACTGAGAAAGTTGGATTATTTTGTGATTAAGCATAAGCACATCTAACAGACTGCAGATGACATTGTTCTTCAAAATGGAAGAAAAAAGCTTTCCTTATAGCATCTGGCATAGCTAGAACAAAGTGGAGAGAAATGACTGCTGTCATTTTAAAATACTTACTTTTTCAAAGAAAGTAAAAACAATTTTGTGCATTCTCTATTATTCAAGGGAAAACAGAAGAAGAATTGATTTGGCTTATATCTTTTGGCTTCTTGGTCATGGGAGAAGAACTCATTTAGCCACTGTAATATCTTAAAGGACTTTTGGCCATGCCTTAAAACTGCTAGACAATACATCTAAAAAGGAGTTATCAAAGGTTTTTGGGGTCCTCTGGTCTGTAAAATCTTGTTCCAAAGGTGGCCATACATGTCTGAAAAATGCGACAAAATTCTTTAATAAGAAAACATAAGTATCATTACAAATGGTACAAACCTACCAGAGAAACTTTGCTCCTTTCAAGTTTTCTGAGGCCCTTTCCTATGTCTATTAATACAAATGACTGTTTCATATACTATATAGATCTTCCTACAAGCAACCAAAAATGCAGAATTTGCTAAGCAATTATCTCAATTAGAAGATAATAAACACTCATACATGTGGTTAAACTTTCTACATATCTGTGTCAATTAAAAGCTCTATTAAATGATTGGAGATAATTGTAAAATGAACTTTTTCTTATGCCAGGCATCCTGTAAGAGTGTAAGATTTCCTTAAAGGACTTTTGCTCCTTTCTACAATTTTGTTTACATTACAATCCTCAGGAAACTTTTTGTTACTGAAAAATGTGAGTAGAAAATGAAGGGGAAAGAGAATATGACAGAAGAGAAGCTGAATAATGGCTGATAGCAGAAAGAATATAGTTAAGGATTAGTAGGGCAATAGATATGGTTTAGAAAAAAAGCTCTCTGGGCTTTAATACCATCTCTGCTGTTGATCCCATCACTGATTTAGGAATGCCATCCATTATTTCTGATAACTTCTACCAAATGTAAATAGAAGGTGAAGATGACCTATCTAACATTAATGAAAAATAGAATATGAGAATTTTTTTGGCACTTTCATTTCTGTACTATGCCTTTACATACTTATTTAACAGAGGTTTAAAACAACTGTTTCAACAGTTAGGGGTAGGCAAGCACATAAGCTAAAATAACAATGTAATTGAATATTTCTTTAAACTTGGACCTGTGACTCTTTGCTTAGCTTTCTTGAGGTGATTTTTCATTTGTATGTGCTCTAAACTTCCTGGTTTCAGTGGGCCATAAAAACAGATGTGCTGAAATACAAACAGCACGAAAAGCTTGCTTTTGTGGTATTTCCAGCCTGAAGGGAAGCCAAAGATGTTAGAAATCCCTTGAGAAACCCTATTTCCAGCCTACTTTTGCAGACAGATTCGTCTATCATTTATTTTATGACTGTAACCCAAGATGGTCAGTAAATAGCAGAATTCACACACGCTCTATCTGTTACTGGATCACATTCCTACAGGGTGGTGAGGAGAACTGCATGGAGAAAGGTAATTGTTTTCCCTGAGGGTGTTCCATAACTTTAAGCTTGGTTTCAGTTTGGTTTTTTTCATGAAAGCAAAAGATATCAACACTCTTGTGAAAACAGGAGGCTCCTCACCTTATGCTGTGAGAGTGCATGATGGATCCTTGAAGTGTAGCCTGGTGATAGAAAATTGAGAAGAATTTAATCTGAATTTGATCTGGTTCCAGTCAGAATTTTACTGAAATCAAATAAACCTAGGGAATCATTGTGTCCTGAACTTGTAAATTATGCAGGAAACACTGCATTCTGGAATTTCTTTCATCCTTTTGAGATTCAGGTACTCAAGAAGATACAAATTCCATATTTGTTGGGATTCAAGCATCAGCTGATTCAGATCATTTTAGAAGAAACACCTGTGTCTGGTTCAGCTACACAAAACCCAAAGCCTTTTTCTGTTTATGTTGTCCACCTGATTTTGTGAGATAAGATAGAGGACCCATAGTACAACTGAGTCCATCCAGCCTGCTGGCTAGAACCCATGAGAGCTATGCATGTCTGATATGTTCATGATGCCAGATGCAAATCTATGAGTGATGTGGAGCAGCCGGATATCAATCAGTAACCTCAGCATCTTGGGAATATCTAGAGTCCTGGAACATCTCTAATGCGCGTGAAGACACCTACATGTAGAAGGTCTGGAGTTCAGACTGACATCTTTAAGGTGAATCATAGAAAAAAAGCTACCACTGAATATTCTTTGGTTCAGAGATAGGTTTGGGATTATATTTATGTCTTGAGATGGAATATAATTTATACCACCTTAAAAATAAGGGCATTTAAACTATTATTTAATTATCCATTTTTACTGCTGACACTTCTGTTATAAAAAGCTGCATGTTTTAGATATAAACCTCCAATACAGAATATAATGGCTTTGGAAGCTTCATATCCCTTTTGGTTTTGCCGTGCAGACTAAGCAAATCAGAAAAGTGGAACATGGCTTTTGTTATTACATTTAGAACATGTTATTTCCTTTCTGTTTTCTTTCCATCTTGGGTTACCATCATAAGGGAAATGATAGACAAATCTGTGTGCAAAAATAGGCTGGAAATAGGCTTTCTCAAAAAGATCTGGTTTGGCATTGTAACTTGTGGTTGCTATTTTGAATTCCTTTCAAAATAAGCAGAAATACAGTTGATTTCCTGATAGGTAATAGTGTCTACATGAAGGTCTTTTTAGATTGTCACACACTAATAAATAAATAAACTCCTAAAAATATGTGTTTTGCTAGTGTTCATGTCTGCCTCTGGCTCATGAAGAAAGCGTAGGAAAGTCACAGAGGTGTTCTTTGGCTCTGGATTGTAAAGTTACAGATAAGTAAAGCCTAGATTTCCACATTTTCTTCTGAATGTTTATATTAGACACTTTTGAAACATCAATTGCAGAAGGATTTAATCTAAGATGCCATTTCCAGAATGCCAGAAGGGATCACTTTGATAATTTAATTTGACCTTCAACATCACTTAAGCCATAGGCCTTCTCTACTTTGAACTAGAACATGGCTCTCAGAGTTATATCATATCTTCTTCACAAGGGTTCTTATAATTGTTAGCAAAATATTACTCTGATAAATTAGTTTCAAAGGAAAAATCACCACCAAACAAGCCTTCAATTCTTCCCTAAGCTGAATTTGTCCAACTTTACCATCCAAGGAGTGTTCTGGTGCTGCAGATTTCTCAGACAAATAATTCTGTGTTGAAAACTGTTGTTCCATGTCAATACTTTTATGGTTGTAGCTGGGATGCTAAATTTCTTCTGAAATATTTATATTGGTCTCTTCAAATTTTTAATTGTAAAATATTGTTTCCAATCCTCCAGGCAGTCTTCTGGCTTTTCCCTGAATACTTTTGCATATCAACATCTTTCCTTAAATGTGTGTACTGATTTTGGCTGAGACGATTTTCTACATAATAGCTGGTACTGGGATATGTTGCAGATTTGTGCTGAAAACAGTGCTGATGATATAGAGATGATTTCATTATTGCTGAGCAAGGCTTATACAGAAGACTTTCCTACTTCTCACCACACCCACCAGTGAATAGGCTGGGGTCAACAAAGAGTTGTGAGGGTCCACACCAACTGACCAAAGGGATATTCCATACCGTATGATGTTGTGTTCAACAATAAAAGCTCAGGAAGGGAATGAGGAGGAAAGGGGGTATTTGGAGTTCTGACATTTGTCCTCCCAAGAAACTGTCACAAGTTGTGGGGCCCTGCTCTCCTGGAGATGAACACCTGCCTGCCCATGGGAAGTAGTGAATTAACTCCTTATTTTGCTTTGCTTTCATGTGCTACTTTTGCTTTATCAAACTGTCTTTATCTCAAAGCACAAGTTTTCATACTTTTATTTGCCTTTCTATTCTCTCCCCCACTCCACTGAAGAGGGAGTAAGTGAGTGGTTATGTGTGGTTTAGCTGCCCATAGGGGTTAAAAACCAACAGTGTGGATATCCAACTGTCCATAATATTTCAACTGGACAAATACCTGTGCCAGATGCCAATGCAAGGTAGCCATTCTGCTGAAACACCACTGAGACCTGAAATGACAACTCTGATGCAGCAATTTTGTGAAGGACAAAAAGATATTATATACCAGTTCTGGCTCTTCATGTACTTCCCCTTAACTTTCTGACGTAGTCTGCTTCCTTCTTATTGAATAAAAAAAAGGTCCTTTTAATAAAATATTCTGTTACTGTTTTGTAGGATATGGTTGACTTTTTCTGATATGGAAATGTGAAGCATAGTGTCATGTTTTGAGTTTGTGGCCTGCCCACCAAAAACCTTACGATTTACATTTGTCTACAGAAAAGGAGATCCTGTCCTTCAAAGCACAGCCATATTTTTTAAGGAATTTTGTGACCAATAGATAGGTTATACTACAAAATAGTATGTATATCAAACAAGTTTTGCTAAGGTAGCAGTGGAGAAAAAATTTAACGTGAACAATGCAATTGTTGAAAGAACACTGTGTAGGTAACGAATTTAATAGAAAATATTCATGTCTGGACTCAGTATAAAATTGTATCAGTAAAATGGTGCGCAGTTTTATCTGGTTCATTTTTGTAAAAATGTAGTCAATCTACCAAATGCAGAGTCCTTGCAGACATTCAGGCCACCTCTGGGGTGAAGCACTGTAACCCCTTCAGAATATGCTCCAGCACTTTACAGGAGTTCTTCAGAGAGCAGGATGCAAAGAAAAATGTTATATCCAGTTGAAACTGAGCCAAGAAAAAAGAGATTACTTATTTGAATCTGTTTCCTTCAGATGTTACCAACTCAGCATGATGGCACATTTCACACTGATAGAGCTTGTGTCATTGTAGAGCCAAAGGGAAAGGAATCATTGTCTGACTTGTCAGCATTGCTTCAGCTGTATGCATGATATTCCTTTGAGATTTCTGATGCTGTTGCTAGCCAGACCCAACCCTTCCGAACTTATGAGATCTGACAGAAATGTAGTCTGAGTGGCATACGTGCAAGTTATTACTATAAATTGCAGGAAATTAATGTGTCTAATTTCCACTTATTTCACTGTATTACCTATTTCTTTCTGTTTCCAGTAAGTCACATGGATGTTTTGCTCCTAAACCTGAAATAAGAACTGTTTTATTAATCCTCACCAAAGTGCATTCAGATCATGGTGCCACGCTCTACCTGCCTCTGGGGTTTTGAATAAGTTGGATCACCATCAATCTTCAGTGTTATGATGCTAAGTAACTACTTATTTATAACAAGATGTTGAATTACTGTCTGAATTCTCATGGAGGTGAAGAATCTTATTACTTCCTTTTCATAAAATTTATAAAATTCATAAAATTCATCTTGGCTTAGCTGGTCCACTGAACCATGCATGTGGGATAACTCCACTGCTGGTGACTAGCAAAGAATGGCTAGACCTCAAGTTCACATGGTCCTACCATCAGTCATTTCATCAGCTCTGGCAATATCTGTGTGAGACTTGGGTATTTCCCTCTGTAACCTGACCCTTAAAAAACCTATTCTTTAAAAAGAGTGGGGTAGGTTTGCTTTTAAATGAGAATGATGTTGAAAATAGGCAGATTTTGTCAAATCATGTATTGTTCTTTCAGTGAGGACATATTTCAACACCTTAGAAAAAGACTTGGGTTTTCTACTACAGGATTCAAATTGATAGTGTTAGAGTGCAATCAATGTGTTGTGACAGAATGACAGAAATAACTTTGTCCTTATTCCCTAATTTTTTTCTCTTAAATGTGGTAGGAAGTATTTTAAGGTTGGCTTTGTTGGTCTGTAAAGCAACAGCAATGTGCATTATTTTTTAATAGTGTTTTTACAAATCTGGTACTAACCCCTTGGTAAGGGGTCCAAAATTAATTTTAGAAGCTGATGTAAATTCAATGGAAATAATCTGGTATCAAATTAATAAAATGTTTGAGTTCATCTTGTCTTGCTTTTGTGAGTTAATAGAAATATCTAGATAGATAAATGTCTAATTTTCATCTTCAAGCACTGGGGAGAAATCAACATCACCAGAGAGTGATTCAGCATATGCAAGAATTGGAGAGATACGCAGAAGGAATCTGAGTCTCGCTTGCAAGTACATGGATATGAGTAAAACTATTTCAAATGATACTGCAGATTAGGCTGTGAAACTTAATGTGTAGACAAGACCTCTGATAGCTTCAAATATAGGTTAAATTGTTAAGAAGATATCAGTGATTATGCATTTAAAATACCGGACAACTGTGGTCAGCAGAAGAAAATGACAGGTATTGAGTGCAACAGGAGTAAGGATATTTCGGTAAGTATATTAACAGTAGAAAGGAAGAGGGTCCTACTCTGCACCTCTGCAATGGGAAGAGATTTTGCACTGATCATCCCTGGAAAACACTAATTTGAGAGAACAGGTTAGAGCCTGTTTTCTTCCTTGAACACCATTATTTGGAGCAGAAGTATGGATGTGACGAAAACATGCTGCTGAAGCTGCAACCAGTGAAATTAAAGCAACTAGAAAGCTTGAGAAAAATATAAGAGAAAACCTCAAGCAATTCCAATATGAAGAGTAAGCGACAGACTTAGATGGGGTACATGGAATTTATTCTTTGAAAATGTTGGTGCCATCCCTTTTCCTCTCTGATAGTCTCACTGTCTCCTGTGAAACATTTGTCTATAATTATGGCAACTTGGTGTTGCCATGGAGGCCTACATAACCTCTAAATTTTGAAGGAAAAAGTGAGACACAGAGACAGAAAGACAGGGGTCATGTACACAAATGCTCGGTGATGCTGAATGATACATTTGTGAACCTCTCTTAATAGATACATTATGGGAAAGATGAGAAATTTGTCACATGTATGGACACGCACATAAAATCTTTTGGGTTGAGAGTGTTCATGTGTGATGTTTGTTGTTTCATATCTATTTATACAATAAAGAATGGCTCACTTTCTGTTTGGTTGTTTGCACAACTTTCACACAACCTGATAAAATAGCTCTAAAACTTCTGTGTTTACCAAGGAGGAAAAATCACAAGTGCTGTGATTTGGCATATATGTCACTCATTAATTACAGATGGAAAAGGTTATCAAGCTTATTTCAGCTGGTTTGATATGTTGTCCTGACTGGTGATTCACTGTAAGTCAAAAATATGTGCTTATGTGCCATTCAAATAAAACAGTCCTAAATGACCAATTTATGAGAGATTGGATTAGGTGACCAGTGACCACTGACTCCACCCTTGAATATTGCCATGTGGTATGGAAATGGTTAAAAAGATCTGTGTGCTGCACTTAATGGACCTCCTCTTGTCAAGAGATCTGCTATGTATGAAAATCTGCTTTATGAGGGAAAAATATGCAAGAGCCATGTACTGTGAGTAATTTCCCTTTAATGTTTTTCCATAGAGAAAATTCAACACATCAAATGTCGAACTATTTGAAGGGTAAATAAACAAGTACATTTAGAGCAATGAAAAAACAGTCTTGATGGCCCAAAGCATACATGAATGTTAAAAGCTGTACAACTATGCTATAAACAGAAAAAAATGCTTTTAATAAAAACTTGGAACATTTTATACTTGTCTACTTGGTGAGCAAAAGAAAAAGGAATATGTCCAATTCAGAAGCTGATTTAAGGCAAAAGATTCTTATAAAATTAAAGCTTATAAAGCTAGGAATAAACATTTGTAAAAGGAAATGGAAACAAATTGCTTTAAGTTCAAAATATATTTTTAAAGTGAGAAAATTGGATTAGAAAAAACATGAAACATTCTTTTGCACAATGGATGTCTTTTTCATTGCTTTTTATGCTTCCTGATCAAGGAATGTGAGTCCCTCAGTTTAGTCAAACAGATAGAAATATAGCAAAAAACTATAGTTCTTTGAATTCAATAATTTTTATTTCTAGACTGCAATATCAGTATCTGCTTGGTAAATAAGTAGTGTTTTGTGCTCAGTTTAGGATTTATGTTATAAGCAAAACAATGGCATCACAGTTTGAAGTGCAACTATGCACGGAAGGAATTACATCACCCTGTTTTGTAATTAATTTCTCTGTTTCCATAATCCTCTTTTTTCCATATTAAGCTAGCTCAGTTTGTAAGACCAAAGATCAATGTTCTGTAGTACCATGATTGCAAACTGTATTTACAACCCCAAAATTAACATCTCTTCCCTCTCTTGTACCCTCCCCTAAATGTTATGCTGTTGGGACATAGCTAGCAAACTGCTTGTTGTAGGAGCAGGTTTTTTTCTAGAAACAAGGTCATCAGTGATAGTGAAAGCTTTGCTTGTTACAGGAAAGTGAAGGCAGAAAATGAATGGGCACATGTGGTATTGTAGATAGGAAGCAGTACTTTAGTATGGGTTAGCCCACAAAGATGTTGCCTGGTGCTCATCAAGCTCAATAAATGTTGCCTGGAAAATTAGCTTGGTTAAGAGTGTTAGAAATTAAAGATGGCTATGTAACAGAATGAGAATTAGTTCTGGCAGAAGATCTCCATATCTGCGTGACAACATTATTGGAAAAAGAAACAGAAATAGTTAATTAGCAAATAGCTTTCTGGAAAGAAACTTAACAGATACAGCCTTCTCAGCATGAGAGCTAATATGCTTTATTTCAAACAGTGCAACTTGTATGAATATTTCTTTTTTAGTGGGATTTAGCATGCATGAAAGATGCCAGAGTGGGAGCTTTGGAAACCAAGTTTATTTATCCAAAGGAAGCCTACAGCCCAAGCAACAGCAGTTAAGAACCAGTGTTCACTTCCTCACACTGAGAAGCCTGTTCTGAAGAATCACTAATAAACTCATAAAATAGGTCATCTTCCAAGTGCA